>NC_141674.1:153863520-153868520 GCF_028749965.1 Puma concolor | reverse complement strand
AGCTGTAAAGTTTTAGTAGATGTATGGAAATTACATGGAACTGTTACCCTCAGGCCCTCTGAATTTTTTTTTTCGTCAGCTTAAGATTTACACAAGGCAATTCTTCATTTTTGATAAACTTCTGAAGGCTCCCGCAGAAGCCGCTTAAGGTTCATTAAAATGTAATTAATTAATGATTTGCTGCTGAATAGCTGCTGACTGCGGTTTTCTTTTCACTTGTCGGACAGCATGAGTCACAGTTGCCAAGCCGACAAGGAAACTATTTGCAGACTATGGCACCTATTGATGAGTGTTTCAATCTGCAGTCATTTGCATAGGAAAAATGCTGGTAGGGGTGTAGACCCTGTGCTCACGATGAATGTGAGCAACACCTACGATTCAAAGTGCCTCAGACTGTCATGATAGTAACCTCCTCATGATGAGTGCTTTGTTTTTGAGTATCTTTACATTTTAACTTGAAAGAACAGTGGTAAACTCCTGCATACAGAAAAGGTAGTTTTATTTCAATTCTTTTTCAAAAACCTAACAGTATGCATCCAGGAACTGAAAAAAAAAAAAAATTTTTTTTTTTTTTTTTTTAATGCATGGTGGTATGTGTGTGCATGTGTATATGCAGGTGCATGTGTTTCCTTTCGTGGAATCATCTTGAGGAGATTTCCTTAACTTTTCTTAGCGGCTCTGGGGGACTTCCAACATCTCTTAAACCCCACGCTGAAGGTAAAATGACTAGCAGCATCCTTAGTGTTTGGAATTCCTGGCCCCTCGGGCCAGGAACATGGCCTGTATATTTAACTCTAAGGAATTCACATAAAATACTGACATGTTTTTATTGTGGATATAGGGCAACTATTGTGAACATATAAAATGCACTGCTTTTAAATATTTACAAGAAAAGGAAATACGGTTTAACCTTTTCTCTATTTGCCATCTCCATGCATGTTTGTGTCTACCGAAGTTCTATGAAATTTACTTCTCGGCAACGTTATGCTTTCGGTTAAAAACCAAAACCTAAACATATTGTTTATATAAGCAGATTCTCTGATTCCGTCTCTGTCCACCACATTTTAGAGACATGGAATCTGACAACTAGGAATTTAGTTTACACTGCATCTGGAAAGTAGTGCACAGGCACTTTGTACCTTAAATCAGAAACAGGACAAATTCAATAGTTCTTTTAAAGGTGTTCACAAAAGACCACAAATGTGATCTTTAGTTCTAAGAAAACTGTTTTAGATGTTAAATGCAAAGAACCGAAACACAAAAAGTAGTGAGTGGTACGAGGCTGTATCAAGTGTAAGAGCACAAGGAAATCTTGATTTCAGATTATGAATACTTCCGAAAAGAATAGTTTTGGATTAAGCAGCAGTGATTTACAATTTGCTAAGCCTGCTATGGGAGGGCTTAAAAAGGTGGTGCGGTTTCTATTTTTGCTCCCTATATTCTTATTGTCTGCTTTGCCTTGTGTAATACATGAACAGAATAAGTGTTTCCTCGTGACACGATGACTGTTATTAGTTTCTGCACAAAGAAACTAAATATTCCATGTCATTTGGACATATTGAAAAAACGGTATATATATTAATCAAAATGCTTGCTATCTTATCAAATACTCTCAAAAACAAGCAGCATAAAATCTTATTTTTGTCTCACCATATTAATATCATTTCACAGTACAGTTTTTAATTGATCATTATACCACATTTTCAAGTTAATGCTATTAAACTGTAACATTTAGAAATTATCCAAGAATTAAATGATCAGCTCATACTAGATTTTCCCCCAACACATTTATAAGAAATTTTTTTGTCTCTTCCCGCTTCTACTTGTTCCCATTCCTGATGTCACCCATATGCACATAACACACTTCATGTCTCTTTTTAAACCACCATCATGGTGCTAGAGAACTCTGTAAGAACACTATACAACAGGGAGCAAATGGCTGTTCACACTGACTGAACATAGTAGAAGGTAACTACATACTCTTCACTGGTCCAGCCCCATCTAGATACCCTTGGCCAACTTCGTGTCTGTCTTTTTTATATCTCCTTATCCTAGGGCAGTGGTTCTTCAATGCATAAAAATTACCTGGAGACGCCTGTTAAAACTTTCTTGGGCCCTACTCCCGGAGATTCTGATTCAGTAGATCCAGTAAGATTCTATTTACATTCTGTCAAGCTTATAGGTGAGGCCAAAAATGCCAGCTTGAGGACCTGAGCCTAGGGGTAGAAAAGTTTCTCCCAACAGATCGCCAATGAGGAATTCAAGAAAACATAGGGGGCTGAGTCACTTGGTTCTCTTAGTGAGATAAAAGTGATTTTGCTACCACCTAGAAATTAACAGACAAGCAGTACTGTAAGCATCATTTTAATTGCTTTTAAATCATTGTTAACTCTAAACAATTACGTACAGCAGAAAGGTTTGAATACCAGTCAACTTTGCCACTGAAAGCTGTGCAACTTAATTTGAAACAAGGATCTTTAATAAATGTCATAAAAATAAATAAAGGTCATTGATGTGATTAAAAAAATGCATACATACATGGTTTAGATCATCCCTTTTACCTTCACCCTTTCTTCAATTTCAACCCATTTTTAGTGAAAATTTGCAATTAAAAAATTATAAAAATACAACACAAAAATACCATAATGACATCTACATTCAAGTTATATTAAAATGCCTTAATATATCATCATGTCACCTGATGCTTAGCCAAATTATTCCGAATAATGCCGTAAGAAAGGTTTAAGACTTCACCTAAATACAAGTCATATTAGGTAACCAAATATTCACTCAGTTCAATGTAAATGCATTTCATTTACTCAATTCTGTAAAGAGTAAGTAATAAAGACACATTATTAATTCAGCAGTTATCATGAGTCTTAGAAAATCATTTCTACCAACTATAAACCAACCTATGTCTACTGTACAAACTAAGACTTTTGTGTATGCTAGCTAAATGACCTAAATTTGGGGTGCCTGGGTGGCTCAGTGGTTGAGTGGCCGACTTCGGCTCAGGTCATGATCTCATGATTCACCAATTTGAACCCCTCATCAGGTTATGTACATACTGACATCTCAGAGCCTGGAGCCTGTTTCATATTCTGTGTCTCCCTCTGTCTCTCTGACACTCCCCTGCTCATGCTCGCGTGCTCTCTCTCTCTCTCTCAAAAATAAATAAAAACATTAAAAAATTTGAAAAAAATAAATGACCTAAAATTAAGCCAGGATATATGGAAACTCTGTCACTTTCTCTCAGTTTTGCCGTGAACCTTAACCTGCTCTCACAAAGTAAAGCCTTAATTAAAAAATTAAGCCCAGATTATTAATAAATCAACACTTTACTACAGCAGATAAGTTTTAATTTTATGTGATACTTGAGTAAATAGCTAAAATGATAAAACTATGTTTCCCAACCATTGAAATTGAAAGATTATCTAACCTCTTCCTAACAGTGACATTTACATTACCATTTTGTGCTACTTTCCAACAGAGCTGTAGTTTCATTGACCTATTCTCTGTGTGGCTTATGAAGTTGGAGGATCCATATCTGTACCATTTCCTTTATTATTAGAAAACAAAATTCCTTTTCTCATAAATAGGGTTGGATGATCAAATAAGGACCTCCTAAAGGACGGAATTCACACAATTAAGTAGAATTATTCTTAAATATATTGGATGACTTATTTCTAGATGGTCTAAAATCCCAACTGACCCAATATGTATGTCCTCCATACCAATTCTGGGAAGTGGATTCAACTCATCCCTGCTACTTTATATTTTATTTACTCTTCCTGGGATTCTTTGGGACTTAAAAGAAATTTGAAGGAGGTGTGGGAGGCAAAGAGTGAGGATGGTCAGAAAGAATGGAAATAAACTAAAATGGGCTTTGTCATCAAGTAAATTGTGGTTTTGTTTTATTTATCACAAAATTGGCCTAATTCTTTATTTTCTCCAAAAACAAACTAAAAAATATGCTTAATATCTTCAGAATAACAGTGTAAATTAAATTGTTTATGTGACAGTGAACAACACTGGGGAGGTAAAAGATAATAGTAGGTACAATTAAATACCCTTTTCAAATGCTTCAGTTAAGTGCAGTTTGATGGAAAATCTTCTAAGCTCGTCTCTCTAATCTACAGAATATGAAAGGGTTGTTAAATGTCAGTGACAGGTGTTAGGTTTATGGAATTGCAAATCTAATAAAAAATTTTTCAGTTGGGAATCTATAATTTTAAGGTTATAATTGTCTATAGATATATGGTCTCAGTGAATGAAAGGCTAATTATTTTTAGAAAAAAAAAAAACGCCAGATAAAAATTAACAAACTAGTGAAAAGAAAAATAAGTAGGTAGGGACGCATGGGTGGCTCAGTCGGTTGAGTCTGGATTCTTGATTTCACCTCAGGTCATGATCTCACCGTTCCTGAGATAAAGCCCTGTGTTGGGCTCTGCCCTGGCCGCTCAGAGCCTGCTCGTGATTCTCTCTCTCCTCTCTGCCCCTCCCTGGCTTGCACACTCGCTCTCTCTCTCTCTCTCTGTTTCTCAAAATAAATAAACATTTAAAAAAACTAAGTAGGTAACACTCTTTCCACTACAATGTCTCATAATGCTGAGATTAAAAAAAATTATTTAAGAGTCTAATGAAATTATAAACTTCGTGTTTGAAAATATATATCACACCAAGATGCATAGTAGATATTTAAGAATCTACTATAAACATATATCATCAACTTGATTTACGCTGTTTTAAAAACTCATGACATTCACAATTCAAAGTATTCTTATTCTTGCTAAGGAAAGAGAATTAGGCAAAACGTGAGTTGTACGTTATCAGAAATTTGTATATAAAAAGGTGAATATACTATGCCTTGGTTATGGTAATGAGAACAACTACCAGTTTCGGACATTTACTATGGACTTGGCACAGTGATATCTCGTATCTTTTCAACAGCCCTGTGAAACGGATGTTCATTTTGCCGAGGAGAAAAGTGAAGCTTGGCA
>NC_141674.1:153728520-153858520 GCF_028749965.1 Puma concolor | reverse complement strand
CTCTCTCTGGCTGCGAGGCTTTAGTCCTATTCATCAGTCTCTCTTTCTTTTGCCTACTTACCATGTTTATAAAATCCCATAAGGGAGAGCAAGGCTTAACTTCTATCACATTCGAAACTGCTCAGCCTAACAGACAACATCAGCCCAAAACTGAGGCGCTGTCCTTAAAGAGAAAAACAGCTTTCTACTTAATTTGTTGAGATTAAGCATAACATTCAAAATCTCTGTGCCTATCGGTGAAAATCTGGATATGTCCACAGACATGTTCTTGCCCCCTCTTGATGAAATATATTGTGAGCAACACTCCTTCAAACACACGTGTGCTCATACATCACCCCAAGTGCTCTTGTGCACAATTAAGCTAAAGCATGCTGGCCTGAGGCAAACACTGTTTTGGTACCCACAACCGTATCTTTAAAAAGATTCTTTGCTCCTTCAGGGGCAATCCTTTTCCTGTGAGGGAATAAAGCCGGTCAATATTTAGGGACAAAAGGGGGACCAAGAGCCTTCAGCACGGGCTCCGCATTGCTAGATGAAGGTGCGGAAGGAACAGGTGAAGTCAAGAGTTAGCGAGGAGATTCCCAGAAAGCAGTGATGAGGGAAGACAGTGTGCAAGTCTAAGAAGCAACTTTTAGGCAGGGAAAGATTCCCTTCACGTTGAAAGAAAAAGAAACGCACACAATGTGTCTTCTTCTCTTGTGCTTCTTGTATTTCTTTCTTATATATTCGTCACCTACGTTTTGATGCAAGCATCCCAGCTAGCTTCTGTACGGGCCCACCTGAAGCACTCCTGAGAGATTTCATTCGAGCTACTCCAGCCTGTCCCGTGTGAATAAGCACAGGTCCCCCACTCAGCTGGTCTCTACTCCAAGGATCGCGTTTCAAAATCTGTCGACAGGAATCAAGGAATCAAGGTATTTTCTTTTTCCCTGAATCACTGGTCAGTTCTTCTCTACTCCAGTTCTTCTCTATTAAGTGAGGACTGTGTTACCGGCCTGTGGACTCACCATTTACAGATCTTTTTTTTTTTTTTTTTTTTCCACTGAGATTTTGCATGGTCATGTAATTGATGCAATTATAATTTCCCCTTTAAGGTCTGTCTCCACATCCACATTGTAAGCTCCTGTAAGCCAGTCTGTCTCGTATATCACCGTATTCTGAGTGCCCAGCACAGTACCTTGAGCCCTTCAGGACACAAAACGCGTTAATAATCTTAGGTGGGCGAGAGAGGAGCAAAGAAATAATACTAATGGATCCCTTAGTAAAATCCAATAGTAAAAAGACTGAGAGAGGGAAAGCTACATGGAGATGTACTGGAAAGAGGAGCTCCAATGTTTTTAGGAAGAGATCAGTGATAGAGAAAACTCTGGCTGTGGGTGACTCAGATCAGGCCCCTTGTCTCTTAACCATAGAGAATACGACTCCGAATATGTGAATATTGAGGACTGAGTAGTTGGAAGACGTTAAAACTGGTTTCGACATTAAAAAAGATTAGCAAAGAAGATGAAAACTAGAAAAATATATAAAACTTAAGTTGTTTCTTTTCTCTTTTCCATCTAAATGAGTAATCATTAATGCCTGAAAAGCAGCAACAAACCCAGTATCATGTCATTGTATGTTCGTTAATTTCGAAGTGCTCTTTTTTTGTATGCAAAACACAATTTGATATAGTCTGTTGCCCATGTTGCATAATTACCTAATCCTACCTAGGGGGAAAAGTAAAACTAGACAGAAAAACTAAAGAGGAAGTTAAGGATAAATCAGAATCCACGATTCCCAATTACAACTGAAAACTATTTGAATATAACTCAATATTATTTATTGATCTATATACTATGGGGGCGATTTCTCAAACTACATACTATTTGGTAAAAGTCTGCCAGGAGTCAATCTGTAAGTCTGTGACAGTTCTGTTCTCTACCAGCATCACAAAGAAAGGGTCCAGGGTGCTTAGAGTTCCCTGAATGAAAGGCACTGTACAAGTAGAGAGTGGTGCATGTATTATTAACCTTCCTGCGCTTGTTTCCTCATCTGTAATATGGGGTTAATGACATTTCTGTACCTCACAAGAATGTTGTGCGAATTAATGTTTGTAAAGCCCTTTAAGATCCACGGATGAAAGATGCCATAAAAGTCCAAAGGTGGTAATATTATAGTTATTGAAACTGGAAACACCAATAATGCTGGGAACTGAATATATATTTGGTTGCAAGGCACCCCGTGTATTATGAATTCACAGGCACTTACAGAACCTCACTGTTTCAAAATTAATGTTTTTATACATATATATATATGATAAATCCCAAAGAGATATTACATATATGTGATAAACCAAATGAATGTAATTTGTTCATAAGTGGCACAAACACAGTAACGGAGTCCACGTTTCTTCCCTGTCTCTTTCTAGAAAGCACTGTAGTAGAATACGTTGGATCTGTACTTGAAATTATGTAATGTTAGAACGGTCTGTTTAGAAGGAGGCAGTAAATGGCATGTTACAAATGCTAACATGATTTAATGAAATCATCTGTACCTCTCAATACTGCTATATTTTTCTATACACTTTGAATCTACTTAGTTTATAAATAGAAAGCAAAAAACACGTAACAGAAATCTTTTTGAAAATGAAAAAGACAAATTATCATTTGTCACCTGTTTGTCTGAACTAATTCTAATGTGGGCTTTAAGAATTTTTCTAAATGTTTAAAAAGGCATTTTAGGGGCGCCTGGGTGGCTCAGTCGGTTAGACGTCTGACTTCGGCTCAGGTCATGATCTCGCGGTCCATGAGTTCGAGCCCCGCATCAGGCTCTGTGCTGACAGCTCGGAGCCTGGAGCCTGCTACAGATTCTGTGTCTCCCTCTCTCTCTGACCCTCCCCCGTTCATGCTCTGTCTCTCTCTGTCTCAAAAATAAATAAACATTAAAAAAAATTTTTTAAAAAAATAAAAAATAAAAAGGCATTTTACTAAATCACTATCATACGAAAAAGGAGGAGAAAGTAAGTTTTCCAATACGGCAGCAGCATTTTTAAAATATTCAAATATCTCATGAAATATATACATATATATATATCCACTCACTCACTTAACACTTCACTCATTCTTAATAATTGTGTTTATTTTTGCCACACATAATATAATAATTCAAAAATACAAAGTGTAGAACACATGTGAGCGTGAATGTGAATATATGTTTACATGTAGAGAAAACAGCCTGGAAACACGACACCATTCCATTACCAAACTTCATAATAACTACCTCTAGGAAGTGGTTTGTCATTAGGGGAAGTGCAAAAGAACTTTCATGTTTTATTTTACACCATTCTATACTGATTGATTTTGTTACCAAAAGCATATATAACTTTTTAATTTTTAAAAGCCATATACACAGAATGAAAGACTGTTTGAAAGACTAAAAAACAAAAGTGAAGATTGGTGAGATAAAACTAAAGAATTAAAGTTAGAATTTAAGTAACACACTAAATTTATTGTCAAACAGACTGAAAAAGAAGGACAAACAGTTAAAGGGAGGATTCATTACCCTTGATCATAATTTAGGAGAATTAACAAACACATCTGTTTTTGTTTTTTCAAGACACATCTTAAAGACTTTTTAAGATTTAATTAGAAGGAATGCAATTTTGTCTTTTAATCCATTGAAGCATGATTTTCAGCTAAGTAGGAAAAAGGTTAACTTCAATGATAGTGGCAAGCAGTCAAGGAAAAACAACAGAGTTCACAATTAAGTCAAGGAGTCAAACAAACGTTATATTTAGAAAGTCAAGAGCTTTGTTTTGGCTGTTTTAGAGGTTTTCTCCAATTTATGGGAGGTTCAAGGTTACCTAGCTCAACATCCAGAGCTCAAAGTCATTGCAGAGTTTATTCAATATGAGAGTTCAAAGATTTAAATGTGTATTACAATAGAAAAATGTGAAACCTGGGACTGCTGACTTTATAAGTAAATTATAGCAAACAGTCACATGGACCAGCATATCTCTAGACAGCTAAAAAGCAGAAAAAGCTATATTTAGAAATTTAAAATCAGGGAACAATAAAACATGTTTAAGGTCTTACCAAAAATTGTAAGTTCTTATACGTATATTTATAAATAAGACACTAGAAATTTGAATAACAGGTAAATAGAATTGAAAAATTATGTGACCTGAATTCCATTTCATCTGCTCTAATAACCATTATATGATTTTTTGTTTTACCTCTACTCTTTACTTTTGGTTTCATCATATCATTTTTTTTTTAACCTACAAACTCCTTGGTTAATATCTGGCAAGACTGTGGTGCTATAGAAGTGCAAGAAGCCAGTGATATTTTATTTAACTTTTTTATTTTGATTAGTTATACAGATATATTGACCTCTTGATTTCCTTGGAATCGTCTAGAATTTCTTGTAGATAGGTAAATAACATTGTATGTCACTGTCATTACTGATTTCCAGCAGAATGTATTAGACTGTAATGAAGTGATCAGTTCCTGACAGAGTGTTTAGTAAATGATAATGGCCAACAAACACTAATGAATTAATGAATTAAGTAGATATAATGCTTATAATGAAATTAATTCATTGGCTTACTTTTATGAAGCCTGTTGTAGAAAAATGTTAACTCCTCTGAGGTCTACACGTTTCCATTCAAGTTACCTCCTTTTTCCTTTTTTTTTTTCATTAACAAATTTAAGTTTTCTCATGTAGAGAAACTTTGTGATTAGTCCATCATTACTGAACTTCTCTCTCCAAAGACATGAAAAATACAGTAAATACCAAAGGACAGATCTTTTTCCTTATTTTTTTGTCCTTTTTTTTCTTAAAGCTTATTTATTTATTTTGAGAAAGAAAGAGAGCAACGGGGGAGGGGCGCAGAAAGAGAGAGAGAGAGGGAGAATCCCTAGCAGGGATCTGTGGGTCAGTGTGCAGAGCCCGCTGTGGGGCTCCAACGATTGAGCTGAAGTCAAGAATCGGGAGGCTTAACCGACTGAGTCACTCAGGCACCCCTCATTTGTCCTTTTCTATCACCTTCACTAATTCCACTTTCTCTGTCAGTCCCTGGCCTGGTTATTCCTAAGGTTCTAGCCATAATTGTCCTCTCATTCTATACTTGCTTCTGGCTTCTATGATTTCCTTCAGACTCCTCAGATGATACGTCCCATCTCAAATATTCAACTACATGAAATGTATCCTCAATCATGTTCACTTGTTCATTCATTCATTCATTCACTCTTTTATTCATTCACAAATTAGTTTTGACTCCAGATTTGCCCCCATTTTTTCTCAATAAAGCAGCCACGTAATGCTGCAATTCAAATCATGTCAGTTCCCACTCAAAACCCTCATGATGTTCCATTTCACTTAGAGTCTTTAACAGTAGTCTACAAGAACCTAAGTTATCCTTCTCCCTCTTAAATCCCTGATTTCATCTAATATTACTTCTCATTCATTCTGCTCAGCCACCTTGTACGAACACAATGTCCAGTCCTGCAAGAACATTTACACTGCAGTCTCTTTGGGGAACGCTCATCCACATGGCTTAGTCTTTACCTTCTTTAAGCTTTGGCTTAAATGATACCTTCTCAGCATGACTTCACCTGTTCATTGCATTTAAAAATAAAATTCTTCAACTTAAGTACTTCCTATCCACTTCTGTGCTTTCCTTGTCTTCTTTGCACCAAACACCCTTTAACATAAAGACTGGCCAACAATGGCCTGTGGACCAAATCTAGTCTGCCTCTTGTTTTTATAAGATTTTATTCCAACAGCCTAGCCCATTCTATTTTGTATTGTCTATGGTTTGTTTTGTGCTACGATGCTAGAGTTGAGAGTTTCCAACAAAGACCAGCTGGCTTACAAAGTTTAAATTATACACTACCTGCCTCTGTACAGAAAAAGTTTGCCAGCCTATGTTCTAATGTATCAAAGAGCAGGCAGGGACTTGTTTCTGTTTTGTTCACTGCCCCTAGAACAGTGCTCAACACACAGCAGGCACTGGAAAAACATTTGTAAATAAATAAATGAATCTCCTAATATGTGCCAAATAACGAGCAAAAGTTTTGCTTTTCATACACTGCCCATGCAATCCTACTACATTTTCCTGTTCAATTTGTTTCTCCCTAAGTAAAATAACACAAAGTCAAAAATAATGAAAGCTAAATAGCATCTCCTCATTCCTTAAACCTCAAACATCCCTTTATTTTTTACTTTCAACGAATGACATTGCTCCATTTTTATTTGGACAAATAGAAGCAGTGAGAAAACAACCACAACACATTCCAACAACTATCTATGCCAACCTATTTGCATGTATCCCCATGTATTTGTATCCCTCCATGTTAGGTGGATGACTAGTCTCATATCCCTTAACAGTTAAATCTCCTTTTTTTCTATTCTCCTTAATAGCAAAACTCATCAGAAAATTCTTTATACTTGCTGTTGCCACTTAATCACTTCTCATTCTTAACTCACTATAAGACTTTCATCCCCACCATGTCAATGAAGGCTCACTTATCCAAGTTGTCAACAATATGTATTTTGCCAAATCCAATGAATGATCAGTTATCAGTCTTCATGTTACTTGACCTCTAAGCATCTGGCAGAATTGACCATACCTTCCTTCCTAACATACTTTCTTCTCTATCTATCTAGGACACCACATTCTTCTGTTTTTCTTCCTATTTCATGACCTATTACTACTCAGTCTCTTTTATTGTTCCTTCCTTCCTGATCTCCAAATGTTCTGAGCCTCATCCCTGTCTCTCTCTCTCTTTTTTTTTTTTTCTAATTCCTTAGGCCTATCATCTATTTCTATAAAGTTTATTCTCATGCTTTTATCAATATAGACTCTAGCAGAAAAACAGAAAATAGCACACTGTATGTGGGTAATGTGAGGAGAGTCTAATTAAGGAACTATTTATTTACAAGGTGCGAACACGGCATGGAATACGTAAGGGATAAGACAGTACCATGGAATAAAGAGCAGCAGAGCTCTGTTTTGCAACGGTGTACAAGACCAACTTTAACTGGCTTATGAGAAGAGACTCCTATTAAATTTTTGGCAGTTTGCAAGTCTGTTGTCAAATGCAGCCATTATTAAAAATTAAACTATATAAACTTACAATTAAATAAATATTAAAAGTAAAAGTCATAAATATTAAAATCCATCATTTCTCAATTATTTTACTACAATTTTCTATTACACATGTTTCTTCAGGTTTATGTGTATTATAACTGTATGACAGAAATAATATAATACATTACTTCACAACTCTTCTCAACTTTACATTCAATGATACCATACTGGTAGCTTAAAATGGGCCACAGATAGAGAATTTATACCACAGAAATTAGCACAGACTTGACAAAGTGATGGAGAAAATATTAATAATACAGATTATACTTAAAACTGCTTCATGTCTATAACCATTACATTAGAGATAATAATTTAAAAACTTGGTAATATATTCTTCCAGTAGTCAAAAACTATTAACTGATTTACTTAATAAGTCATTCACATCATTTACAAATTCCAAAATATGCTTTTTCGTTTCACTTTCATTGTAAGCATTAACATAAATGAAAATATCAACCAAAATTCATATTGGATCTGCACTTGCTTATCAATCATAAGAGTTTGGCAAAAATCAACAAAATTCTCTATGAAACTCAATCTCTGGAAACTCTGGCTACAAGAAACTTATTGTACTGCATATTTCATTGTTATTTGTAAATTGTGTTATACACGTTCTTTATACTGGAAAAATTTGTAACACACTTCCACACTTATCTTTTCATCTATCTGTGTATACATATGGTTTTTAGAGACACGGCTGTTAAATATTTGCCAACATACAACTGTTCTGTAACCTTCCTGAGGCCTGAGGGAGCAAGGAGAATAAGCGTTGAGAGGAAACTCAAGAAGAAAGAACTATGTAGAGGGGGCCATCTAATAGGAGCTATGATTTTTGGTAGAGGGATGCAGAATGTCTTTAGTGAAGAAAGAAAAGAGAGATGAAAATAAATACTTTGACCTCATTCCACTTTCTCCTTCCATCTCTCACCAAGGTTCCTCATTTGGGCTGAACTCAAGTAGAAGCCAAAGGGCAAAAGAGCATTTGCCTGCTAGAGCACAGAATGCTATGGAAAATAGTAGAGTGGATGTGGAGGGGCAGATGGAAGTTATTCAGAACAGTCCACCCCTTCTGCATCTCAACATAACATTGAGCTTAAACAGGCAGAAAACTTGTGGCCCAGAGACAGCAGTTACATGTAGTGGGCTAGGTAATAGTCCCCAGAGACAGTAGGCCCTAATTCTTAGAAACTGTAAATGTTACCTTATTTAAAAAAAGAGTCTTTGCAGATTTGGTTAAGAATCTTATCCTAGATTATCTGGGTGGACCCCAAATGCCACCACAAATGTCCATATAAGAAAGAGGGGCAGAGGGAAAATTGAAACATTCATAGAGGAGAAAGCTATGTGAAGACAATAGCAGAGATTGGAGCGATGCAACCATAAGCCAAGGAAAGCTAGTAGTGACCAGGAGCTGGAAGAGGCAAGGAACAAAAAGATCCTATTCGAGAGCCTCTGAAGAAAATACAGACTTGCCACCACCTTGATTTTGGCCCAGTGTTATTCATTTTGGTCTTTTGGACTCCAGAACTGTGAACAAATAAATTTCTGTTGTTTGCCAACAACACCCAGTTTGTACTAATTTGTTATAGCAGTCACAGGAAACTAATACAACACACAAAGTCCCATCAGATACCATATTATCAACTGGAGCATATCAGTTTGGTCATACTCCCACCTGATATCTATATTAGCCATCGTGAGTGTTATTCATATAAAGCAGTAAGGGGTTTGGGATAGTCACATAAAATAGTTGCTACATTCTCGCTTTCGTAGATACATCTGAGACTTAGGTTGGAACATGTCTTAAGGAACTTTTAATGAGATCACAGGTGTGAGTTGAGGAAAAGGTTGCAAAGCAATTCAAGTCAGTACAATAGGAATCTGAGCCACTCTGCTTCTGCAGTTTATCTCTTCTAGACTTCCATGGTATTATTTATGCCATGTCCATTTTATAATAGAATTGTTCTGTGTACTTTCAATTCTATGGTTCCATGAATTAGATAACACCAATTAAAGATGGGCAATTGGGTACCATAGTACTTTGATACCTATGGCAAGGTGTTCAGTTTCTACCAGGTCCAAGAGCAAGTGAATGATTGCTAATCTCTTCAGATATTAGTTTGTTAGCAGAAGAGGGCATGGCCTTACTCAAAAATTCTATTGTCTACACTGTTTCTGCTACTAGAAATTGCCAGAGGTTCCATATTGAAGGTAAACGAGCTTATTACTCAGTCCACGTAGTTTAGCCTCCTGGGGCACAGAACAAAGTAAAGAATGGAGTGGATGTGTCAGTCAGCCACAGATACTTCTTTTATTTGTTTATTTATTTATTTATCTATCCATCTATTTATTTCTTTATTTCTTTATTTATTTATTTATTTATTTATTTATTTTGAGAGAGAGAGAGAGACAGAGAGACAGAGATAGAGAAGGAGCGGGGAAGGGGTAGAGAGAGAGGGGGACAGAGGATCCAAAGCAGGCTATGTGCTGACGGCAGAGAGCCCAATGTGGCATTTGAACTCATGAACTGCAAGATCATGACCTGAAGCAAAGTCTGACACTTAAGCAACTGAGCCACCCAGGTGCCCGTACCACAGATACTTCTAATGCCATTAGGTTTGTTAGGTCATAATGCCAAGGTGTAAAGTTTTTCTTGCTATGAGGCCCATTCAAATCTTACAATTTTAAGGTTGCCCACTAAATACATGACAGTAGCATGCCTAAATGTTTCCTCCAAAAATCCAGCTGGGTTCCTTTCATTGTGACAGTGCAGCAAATCAGCTCCATTTTAAATTGGATCTTCTGACATGTCCCAGACCCCTGGACTTCTAGCAACCTCACTAAAGTGATAGTGTTTTCATGAGATCTATCTCCAACTCTGGTATACATGTTGCTTACTTTTTTTTTTTCCTTTTCTACTTCTTCTCCTCCCCCCCCCCCCCCCCCCCCAGAGAATGTAGGCAGTGATCACACGTCACTTACACTTAAGGTGTCTTCTTCTCACTTAACAAGTCTAATGATACTATTTTGTGAAATATCAAATTAGTCAAGTTCTCTCTTGACTATATTTTGACAGAGATGAGCAGGCATAGGTTAGGCCAAGAGAGTAAAGGTATATTGATATCCCTGCCTTGTGAAAGAAACTGCTTCTGTTTCTGTTTACTAATAAAGGAAAGGGGAAAATGCATTCGTTAAGTCACAGGTGTCAGGGGCTATACTGATTTCCTCCAGTGAAGATACGACATTGGGAACATCAGATCTGATTGGCATCATCACTTAATTAAGTTTCTGGTAATTTATCCTCATTATCCAAGACCTATCTGACTTTCACATCAGCCCCCAAGCAAGTGAGAAAAATGAGGATATTATAGGATTCACCATCTATTAATTGTTCGAGTATTTGGGGTGGCACATCCCCTTTTTGATGAAGTATTGCTTTTGGTTTATCTTGGCAAAGGAAGACACAGTTCCAGGGGCTTCAACTTTGCCCTTATTCTGCAGTAGAACTCACTTCATATCAGGAAATTCTATCATAACGTTTTCCTATTTTTACTATGCATTTTTGGCCTATAGGAAAAAAAAAAAAGTGGATCTGAAGTCCCTCTGGATACTTTCTGAAATGGACTTGGACCATCTGATAACAGAGAATTTATTATCAGATCTTCATAAATCCCAACCCTGGCTAGTGGACCTCAGTGGTATTTCAGGACTCCAGGCATTAGAATTATTGAGAAGAGATATTTAATAACCCCTAAAGTCTATCTCCCCCTTCTCCAGTGCAGTGGTTCTCAAAGTGTGGTACCTAAACCAGCAGCATCAAAATCACTTGGGAGCTTATTAGAAATATAAATTCTGGTGTCTCTACCCCAAACTTACTAAATCAGTAGGACCTAGAAATCTGTTTTAAAAGCCCTCCAAGTGATTCTGATGCATGCTTACATTTAAGAACCACTGCTTCAGGAACAATCAATTAAATAGCTGCAAGTACCTCCGAAACAGATGTGGAAGAAGAGTCATGATATATATCTGTGACCCTATTGCCAGGTCATTCCTTGAAAGGTCTGACTACCTTCTCAAATAAAGGCCTCTAAGTCTGTAAAGTAGCTTAAGTCTAGAGACAAGGTAAAAAGAAGTAAATCCCCATTATTGTAATTCAGGTTAATTTTATGTCCACTAGGCCAAGGATTTTTCTCCCTAGATATACCAAGTAGCTCCTCAGTTAGATGCCCTTTTGTTTCTAAAAACTCTATGATCAATTAGTTGCTGCCAAAGATCCCTGAAAGTCAAATCAGAATGTTTTCTGATTATTACTCCATTCTGATTATTACTCCAGCTATGTGGCTTATTATGGTAATTTTATCCACTTTGTCTATAATAAATAAGCACTCCTACTTGGCCTCGAATTCTCTGGCTTCCTATTATTCCCATTGTCATCATAAAATGCAATTCCATCATTCCATGCCCTACTATAAATGCTGGCATAGAGAGAACAGCCACCAATGAGCATTGCTTCAGTTTTCAAGGATACTGGTATCTCTCCCTAACAATGGATTCCTTAAGGTCTTGATAAAGGGCATGTTCTCAGGGCCCTCTTGGGTAATTCAAATAAAGACTGGCTGATCTGGTTACACATAATAAACCCATTCTAGTATTCTCATTTTCCCAAGACTTGATTCCTTCCCCTATATTGTGTCAGAGAAGTTATGTTATTCAACCTATTCAATGTCAGCCACAATTGATTGAGCCCTGGATTCAAACAGACAACCAAACAGACCTAGGTGCTCAAGACAACACATTAAATCCCAAATCCTGAGGAATAAATTCTGTCAACCTAATCCAGCCTTATATTTTTTCTTCCTTGATCTAACACCCATATAATTCACTCCAATATATATTCTCTAGACTTCTGCCAATAGAAATCAATGATATTCTTTAGGTCTTTCATTGTTAGGCTATTTCTCCCTCAAAGACCCAGTCTTGTACTTCTCTTTCTGGCTACATTAGAGTCTAATGTTCATTATCAATCTGGAGGCTTTTGAGAGAGCTGGAGGTTGATCCTAGGAAGAATAGGCTTCAGATGGTGAAACTACTACCCTAGAGTCAGTAACTAAAAGGCTGGTTCCCTCAAATACTGGGGGAGAGGTTGCCTCTGCTAGAAAGGCATACAGGAATTCAAAGTTCTCAGCTCTGTTTTTTGTCTGCCCAAATGTCCCAATTCCAGCATATGAGATCCTTCTTCTTCCCACCAGTTCCTTTACCTCAATATAAAAGACTTGATGGGTTTAATTGGTGGTCAAATCTTCAACTGTTATATTCGAGGCATGGACTTGATCCCCAGCTATATTTTATCAGCTTCAGGAGATGAAGGGCTCCTTCAAGCTGCTAGAGACTTGATTTTTCTGTACATGATCACAGCTGGATATTCAATTTCTCCTTTTCCTTTCATATACTCCCTTACGACTATCAAAAGAAGGCAGTTGATGTCACCATCTTTATAATTACCATTATTGCCATAGTGATAACTGCCAAAACCACCTCACTGCACAACACTTTTCCCACTTTACTGGTGTTAATTTAAACAATCATAATGCCACTGTGTGCCACGGATTAACCATGCCCCATTCCCCACCCTAAACCCCCACCAAGACAGTTATCAATGCACTACTCAAACATGTGAAATATAATCCCAGAATTCCATTTGAGAGTCATTTCCTGGGGCCACTTCTAGTAACAATTACTATATTAGTCTTAATAGACCATAGGGAAGGAGCCTGGGGAATACTGTATTATTTTGTGTCCCAGCAGGAAACACATGGCATACTAAAATTAGGATAATCAGAGGAGGATTTGATAAACGGTGTTTCATAAAGGGGTGAGCAGGGTGTGAGGAAACCATAAAGTATAATGAAATACGCTATGGTAAGTAACAGCAGGTGGTCTGTTACCACTCCTAGGACTAAAAGGGTAAGAACAGCGGGGACAGCCTAGAAGCAAGAGAGAGAAAGCTGGGTAAAGAGGGACACTTGACAAGAACTATGGCATTTGGTTGAGGGCATCAGACAGCCCATTTTAATATCTTAGAGAAGGAGCCAGGGTAGCAAATGAAACTTCCACTTCTCCCTCTTTCCTCTCCATTGCAAAGGTTTCCCATTGGAAGAAACTAATCAAAAGCCAGAGGTCAAGAGAATCCATTGTCACCTCCTGTGACTAAATCAAGGGGAACTGGAGAAGAAACAGAAGGTATCCACCACAATATCGATTATTTCCAACTCAGTATCTCCAGCCCTAAACTCTCTAATAAGGGCCAGACTTTTATACCCAACTGTCTGCTCAAGATATTCTTGAATACCAAATATCTCAAATTAACATATTCAGAATGGAAGTCACTGTTTTGCCCTCCTACGCTTACCTATACCTCACCCGCTCCTGTCTGCCCCATCTTAATGAATGTCACATTTTCCCATTACTCAATTCTAAAATCTAAAAATCATTTTTTTATTTCTTTCCTCACATCCATCATAAAATCTTCAGTCTAAAATATGTCCCAAATCAGAATACTTTGTTACCACAACCACGACAATTCTATTCCAAATAATGATTATCATTCACCTAGACTACTGCAGTAACCTGTCAACTTGACTCCACAGTTCTGTTCTTGCCCTCCTATACTCTATTATCCAAATAGGAATCAGAATGATCTTCTGAAAACGTAAATCAGACCGTTATTACTATCTTGCTAAAAAGTATGTCGTTAAACTTAATAGTAAAAATCTAAACTCCTTATCATGGCTGAATATCCTGTATCAGCTAACTCCTATATACCTCTCTACATTCATTTCCAACCACTGGCCTTCTTATTGTTCTTAGAAAATACTAACTTTATTACCATTTTAGGGTCTTTGTATTTACTGTTCTTATTTCTTAGAATGTTTAACCTCCAGATCTTCAACTGATTCTCTTGTATCATTTAATTTTATGACCTTATGTCATCATGTCATCTCATATTATATCCTCAGAGGGTCTTCTCTAACTATCCAATCTTACATAGTACACACCTCTAACCTTCTCTATCCACTTATTTTGGTTTATTTTTTTTCCCACTATCTGTTCCTTATTGTTTCATTTGTTCTCGATCTCCCTCACTAGAATATTAAGTTCTGTAAGTGTAAGTAATGTGTGTATCTTGTTCATTTTCTATCTTCAGTGCCTAGAACAGTGTCCAGTACATAACAGTTACTCAATAAATAGAGTCAAGCACATAATAATACTATTGGGTTTAAAAAGTCCAATCTCCTAAGATAAGCACTTACTGTAAAGTTAAGGAAAGGACCAAGATAAGCCTGGGTAGCTTACTGGTAAGAAGCCCCAGGGTCCAGGCCCTAACAGTCCATTACCTTATATCTGATTTTATTTATTGTGGAGTATTTATTGGGTCTTTCTGTGTGTTCTGAATACACAAATGAATAAATAAATGCATGCATAAATGGAGTGTCTGTTTAGCACGTTCACATAACTATTCTAAAACACTGTTACTCCACATATCCACTTATAAATTCATCACCTCCCTTCCATCTGAAAGCACGCTACTTTCCCCTCTACGTATTTCTTATCTTGGTAGTGATATAACAGCCACTCAGTAATTAAGGCTAGAAATTTTGTAAACCTTTAAATTCTACTCAGTTAAGTCACTAACATGGCTCAAACCTATTTTTTTCCTTTTCATTTTCTGTAATAATTCCCTGGTTCATGACCTCTTATATGTATGGTTTATTAATTAACATTCACTAATCTTATCTATTGATTTTTTTTTAACTCATCATAAAAAGTACTGTTGCAGTTTTTTTCTAAAGCCTGGGTTAGACAACTCTGTGTGTCCAACGTAATCATCCAGATCTTTACTACTTGCATCCTCATGTCTTAATCTACCACGCACTTCCTTATTTCCACTTATCTATACTTCCACCATCTTGGAATTCTCTATTTTCCTTCTTTCCAATTTAATTCTTCATTCATTCTTCAAAGACAAACTCAAGTACTATTTCCTTTATAAAGCGCTCTTTAATTGCCCTAGTCGGGCTTAATTGCTCTTCCTCTTTCATTTCAATGCACATTGATTATGCCTCTTTCTTCCTTGAATTATAGTTATCACTATGTCTATCTTGGTTGCAATCTTGAAATTATCTTGAAAGCCACGACTATGTCTTATTTACTCCTTAATTTTCCCAGATTCTTAGGATAACGTAAAGCCAATGTGTATAATAGGAATGAAATATGCATTTCTTTAAGTGGAATTATAAATTGGCATTTTTGCTTCATGCTATTGGGGAGGATTTTTACTGACAAATTCAGAGTATTTTTGCAACTTTTCCAGTGACTTCCAAGATGAAACAATGATTTCAAGCATCCAAAGTAGCTTCTTACTTTTTAAAATACTTTCAAAACTACACATTAAAGGTCTACAATAGCCTCTTCAATTGCATTGCCACTGATCTCAATTTTTCAAAATTACTAGATTTTTTCTAGCTTTATTGAGATACAATTGATGCATAACATTGTGCAAGTTAAGATGTACCATATGTTGCTTTGATACATTTATATATTGTGAAATGATTACCACGGTAGGGTTAACACTCCCATCACCTCACACAATTACCATTTCTTCCTCTTCCCCTTCCTTTTTGTCTTCTTCCTCCTCTTCCTCCTCTTCCTCTCTTCTTCTTCTTCTTCTTCTTCTTCTTCTTCTTCTTCTTCTTTTTCTTCTTCTTCTTCTTCTTCTTCTTCTTCTTCTTCTTCTTCTTCTTCTTCTTCCCCTTCTCCTCCTCCTTCTTCTTCAGTGAAAACATTTAAGATTCTTAGCAACTTTCAAGTATACAATACTATATTTTTAACTATAATCACTCACTATTCTGTCCATTAGTTCCCCAGAACTTACTCATTTTATAATTTGAAGTTTGTGCCTTTTGACCAACATTTCCCCATTTTCCCCACCCCCAAACCCCTAGCAACCACCATTCCACTCTCTGTTTCTATGAGTTTGGCTTTGTTAAGGTTCCACATATAAATGATATCATACAGTATTTGTCTGTCTCTGTTTGAGTAATTTCACTTAACATAATGCCCTCAAAGTCCATCCATGTTGTCATAAAAGACAGGATTTTCTTCTTTCTTACGGCTGAATAATAGTCCATCATCAGAGTTATTAGACTGATTCTCTGATTCTTCATGGTAACGGAGACTGGCTCTAATGCATAGGCATATATCCATGCCAGTTTTCATGCAAATTGTCAGAAATGGTAATGATCAAACCCTAAATAATTAAGGATAATTTATGGTACATCACCTCTCTCACAGTTGAGAATATTAATAAGAGTATTTCTCAAAAACAAACAAAAATGTATGAACTTGCTTCAAAATATTAAATATTAATACAAGCAAGGAATGTATGGTTTATGTGAGTTTTATAGATATTTTGAAGTGATAGACAATTTAAGAGACTCATTTGCCAGTCTAATTTAACAGTCAGAACTTAGGGTTCCTTAAGGAACAACTGCCAAATGAAAAAATAAATTTTTATTAAATGCAATATTCATTGGAGAACCTCTCTATTAACAATGAAGCATTGCTATTTATAGGACAATTTGTGCCTGTGTACCTGCATATACAGTGTTAAACCATTCAGTGTAAATTGATAAGAGTCTCAATATGGTATCTTTAGCTATATTCATCCTAAAGTGCTAACACAGACTTCTAGGTTTCCTTGATCCATAACAAAGGTTGCTGAACAAGGGTCTTAGATGCCTCCCCTTTGAGTTTTTAAATGTACCATATTGGAGAAGTCAAGTCTGGATCACAGGTGACCTTACTATATAATTCTATATTTAGAAAAAGGTTAATGTCAGGAAATCTATACATGCATTTCAAATTTTGACCATCACAGTTTCTGGAGATAGTGTTCCACTTGTAAACATACATAAAAAATTGCGTTGTTTAAGGGGCACTTGGGTGGCTCAGTTGGTTAGGAATCCAACTTTTGATCCTGGCTCAGGTTATGATCTCATAGTTCATGAGTTCGGGACCCGTGTTAGTGCAAAGCCTGCTTCAGATTCTGTCTCTCCCTCTCTCTGCCCCTCTCCCACTCTTTTTCTTGTTCCCTCTCTCAAAATAAATAAATAAACTTAAAAAACAGTAAAAAAAAAAAAAAGTATACGCATCTTTTAAAAATCCTCTCCTAGAGTACTGAGAGATTATTGTCAGTGTGGTTCAAAGTATTCTCCTCCATAGGACATATCTATATGTTGGTTGGGAAATTTCCTTCATTAAGAGCTGTTTCAAGGCAGAGCTAGTAAGGCAGAGAAAAACTATATCAGCTGATGGGTCTTCAAGTGGCACATGCAGGCAACGGATGCTATTGGTTTCTATCAGTGTAAGAATGTTTTCTAGATGTCATAAAAAATTGGCTAACAGGGACGCCTGGGTGGCTCAGTTGGTTAAGGGTCCAAATCTTGATCTCGGTTCAGGTCATGATCTCAGGGTTCATGGGATCAGGCCCCATGTCAGGCTCTGTGCTGACAGTGCGGAGCCTGTTTGGAATGCTCTCTCTCCCTCTTTGCCCCTCCCCCACTTGAATGAGTACTCTCTTTCTCTCTCTCTCTCTCTTAAAATAAATAAACTTAAAAAAATTAGCTAACAAATATGGATTTAATATACCTGTAATTCATGCCATCTAGACGGTTAAGATCTTATGAATATATTATAAATAAGTAATTATTCTAATTTTCATGTCAATACTTTTTAGAATTTAAAAGTGAATTTAATGGCTTGTGAATAGATACTGAGGAGACAGAACTAAAAGTAATGGCTACCAGCTGCTCAATATTATTAAATAACTCAGTCTTGATCCCATAAAACTTCTCTAAATCACTGATATAGTTGATATTTTGCAAAGGTTATGCTTTCCAGTGTAATTCTGGTTAGGTTAATAAAGCTACTCTGATTCAAGTTATAGGTATGGGAACTCCATAGAACAGAATTAAAAACAAAAACAAAAACAAAACAAAACAGAGAGGTTATTAAGAGTCCATGTACAGGCAAAATAGGTGGGTAGGTAAAGAAAGAGGAAAAGAGAAGATAGAAATAACAGATGGAGAGCGATGAAATTTGTAGGAATGTGTTGAGTGCTACCTGTTGGTAATTTGAAAAATATTAGCAAAACAGACCCCCACCACGAGAAAGAAAGGAACTGCACAAAGCAGACACGTTGCAGGAGATTTAGAATACCAGAACAGCAGGCCAGCTCCAGCATTGCCAAGAAAGCTGGGAAGGCAAGTCTAACAAGTTCTGGAATGCCAGGAATTAGAAAAAGCAAAGAGTAAAAGGACAAATTTTATTATCAGTGTTCTAAGAGTGAAGACAGGGTTAATACAGAGTTTTTTGTTTTTTGGTTTTTTTTCCCAGGTAAGGGGCACCAGGCTAGTAACCCTGATTTTACTACCAAATAGATCTAGCGTAGGAGTGATAGAACAGACTTCAACCCTAGAGACCCACTCTAGGAGTAGCATGATAGCTCTTTAGAGTTAAGGGAATAGTTGATGGGATGCAAATTATGATGGCTTTTTTTGTGTGATATAAAAACTATACTGGGACCACCAAATGGGATTTAAATTGAGCCAATGCTGCTTAGAGTTGTTATGCTAGTTTTTTTTTTTTTTTTTTAACGTGAAGTATAAGTTAGAAATGTTCCCTTTCACACAAAAGGAAAATGAGGAAAAACATATAAAAACATGTACTACAATGAAAATGTTAAATATATATAATATATATAGGATTTTCTAGCTTATATGTTATATACACAAAATTGCTCTTAACTATCAAATAGCTGTGGCCAAGTCATCTCAAATAGGTCTGTTTTTACCCATGAGGAGTTTAGTTACTAGTTGGGCATATTCAGGTACTCTGCATTTGGTTCTTGCAACTTGTTTCTCCTGTTAACAAATGCATTTCATTGTGACTGCTCTTATTCCTTTCTACATAAAATGTTTGTTTACAGTATTACAGACTAAATTGCAGCTTGCTTTCTTTTGCTCAAGTCTGTCACCATAAAATAAGACGTTTGCCAATTCCAATAAAGCATTGTCTTGTATTGTAAAGACTTTCAGGATTTGAGTGGAAGCAATAGTAACAAAAAATGGTAGTAAGAACTGAGGGAGATGATTTTACATAACAAACAGACTTCAAAAATCATGACATAAAATTCAAGTTGATAATATGTGGCAAAAAAAGAACACAAGAACAATGATAATCATTTTTCACTTGCATTTTTGAGAAAAGATGAAGTCATTTAATATCTTACATTATCAAGTATCAAATGACTACTCAGTAAAAAGCTCATTCAAAAAGACAGCCTGAATGAGAACCGTGCTCTAATTTTATGTTTCTATCAGACCCAAAAGAGCTCCTTTCTGTAGTCAAAAAGTATTTGTGTAAGATTGGTGCATTACTGGTTGGAGAACAAAATGAGGGTTTGGCTAATGGCTAGCACATTCCTTAAATTTGTAACTGAAGCTGTAAAGTCATTTGGATACTGGATGGTCGATGGCAAGCCTATTTACAGCATAATTCACAGTAAAATAATAATTATGGCATTATTAATGGCCTGCAGTATCACTTTACATTTGTCTCTATAATGCTTTCCACAGCACCATCAACAGATAGACACTGAGTAAACAATTTTTTGATGATGAAAATGATCACTTGCTTGATTGACTTGTAGCTTATTTCTTGTACAAAAAAAAAAAAAAAAAGAGTCCTTCCATTAGCTGTCTCTTCTTCTAGGAACATGCATCCCCAAACATTTACATGGCTGACTCCTTTGAATCATTCGTATTTCAGCTTAAAGGATGCTTTCTTTGACCACCAATCTAAGCAGTCTCCCCATTACTATTTTATTTTCATTTTCGTACCTATGTCGGTTCGCCAGGGCTGCCATACCGAAATATGGTAGTGGCTTAAGCAATAGAAATTTATTTTCTCACCGTTCTAGAGACTGCAACTCCTACATCAAGGTTCCTGCAGGATTGGTTTCCTCTGAGGTCTCTCCCCCTGGCTTGTAGGTGGTCACCCCCTCGCCGCCTCTTACAGTAGTTCCCCTCTGCACGCAGGGTTATGTCTGTATGTCCTAATCTCCTCTTTTCATAAGGGACCGAGTCAGGTTGCATTAGGTCCCACCCAAAGGGTCTCATATGGACTTAATCACCTCTTTAAAGGCTGTGTCTCTAAATACGAACAGACTAGGAGGTATCAGGGCTATGGTCGTGAATTTTGGTAGGACACCATTTCACATAACAGTATCTAAAAATATATGGAATTATAATGTCTCTATATATTTACCTGTTTATTGTCTTTCCTCTCTCATTAGAAGGTAAGCTCTGTGACACACCTCAACTGTGTCCTCAGCACTCAGATCAGAGCCCGGCACACAGTAGCCACTTAGCATGTATTTGTAGAATGAACAGGACCTATGAATGGAATGGCAAAAGCATTTAACAATCAAATCCTTCACAGCTGTACTATTATAATTTCAGTAAGCTGTCATTCAAGAGTCACAAAAAGAAAATATTAAGTTTTTTTTTTTTTTTTTTAATCTTAAGGATGTTCTTTTCCACACATATACAAGACTCTTAATTTATAACGAAAAGATACCGTACATCTACCGATTAGATCTTGCACTCATAAAGCAGTGGACAGGCCCTACCTTCAAGACAGATGGTGTGGCAAAGAGTTCATTCTGCTCAAAAGGAATGAGAATCACCGGGAAGGCCGAGACAGAAAAAATAAAATATTATTTTTCTCTACTAATAGTGATTACCACCTCTGTGAGCTAAGAAAACTAATTCATGACTGTGACAGAGACTACCAGTTGCTTCCTAATATCTACTTTTCCATTAGTCTTTCTTAACAGAAGCTCATGTTTTAGGTGAGTACATTGGTCACCCATCTAAATGACTACATTTCTCAGCCTCATTTACCGCTGACTTTATAGCCATCTGATTTAGTTCTGGCCAGTAAGCGGTGAGGGAAAGTGCGCAGTGATACATCAGGAGACTCTCCTTAAAAACAAGAGAGGGTTGAGCCTTTTTTCCCTTTATTCTTTCATCTTCTTGCCTGGAAGATGGATGGGAAAGCTAGATTCTAACAGCCACCTTGGACCCCGAGAACGAGGACCACATTCGAGGAGTGGTGAAGTATTGTGCTGGAGGAAAGGAGCCTGCATCCGTTATGACTTCACAGAGTGGCTACAGCAGCACGGGACTCCTTCAATCTTTAATTAATGAATGCGAGAGAGAAATAAGACGGGTTCAACTACGATCATTTTCTTTTATTTTCACTCATATAATGATCAGCATTCCTTTCTTTAATATTCATTGAAAGACTGCGTAGTCTGCAACTGGGTAGGGTCTATGATCCCTGCAATTCCTGGGTTGCATTTTCTTAAATGCCACTCCTTTCATAACTGTTACACTGAAGCAGAGGCTTTCCTAAAATTCACAGATATACCACACTGTACGAGACTGCTTACATTTAGAGTTTGCTTGTTTGTTGTTTGTTTATTGTCCTTGAGGGCACTCTCGTGCTCTCCCACGGCATCATAATTTACTCTTCAAGTAGTACTTACCACAATGTAGTGTAATTGGCAGTTTACATTAATGCCCGCCTCCCTACACGATATACTCCTTGGGGACGGGAGTCTTATTTACTATGCTAGCTCTAATACTTTGTACAGATCCCCGCCAAGTATTAAATGCTCATTTAATGACTAGATATGCTTGCTAATATTTTATCTATCTATGCATCTCTTTTGCTGACATATCTACCCCAGGAGAGATGGTTTAAAGGCAGGTGTTATTATGGTCCCAATACGCTGGGTTGGACCTCGCTTATGATACTATGGTGCTCTTTAAACCCTTTGTGGAATGTGTAGCATGTTAGCAGTGATTCCCAAAGTATTGCCCTGTACTAGTATCAGAAGCATTATAGCTTTAGTGAGATTGCTCAAGTGGCTAAATATAATGATGATGATAAATAACGGTATATAGTCATGGGGAGTGAATGTGACATAGTACTTATGAACACAAACTCTGAATTTTTAAACAAAATTTTTCAATGTTTATTTATCTTTGAGACTGAGAGAGAGAGAACGAGCAGGGAAGGGACAGAGAGAGAAAGAGGGAGACACAGAATCCGAAGCAGGCTCCAGGTTCAGAGCTGTCAGCACAGAGCCTGACGTGGGGCTCGAACCCATGAACTGTGAGATCATGACCTGAGTGGAAGTCAGATGCTTAACCTACTGAGCCACCCGGGTGCCCCAAGAACACAAACTTTGAAATGAGAAGCCCGAAGATCAAAAGTCCAGTTTGACTACTTACTATCTCTGTGAACTAACAATTCTATTTTAGAGGTGTTATCAGAATTAAATGATTTAATAATTAAGTCACAAATAGATGCATTATCTTTTAAAAGTGCCAAGTTCTTAACATGGCATATGGCACACGGAAAATGCTCAAGAGTTATTAGAACTCAGTGTCACATTTATTTCATCTTTCTGTCCGTTACGGACTGCGGTCTTTCTTGTTATTTTACCAATTCTTTCTCAACAGTGTATTCAATGATATACTGGTCTAAGTGGTCTAATGTGGCAACAGCTTAGACTGCCAAGTTAAGAATGATAATTAATGACTCATTATAGGGTTACCCTTGTAAAATAGATCCGCGTAGATCTACGTTGACTTTGCAAAGTAGAGTGTTTGTTTTTGTGCCTAACTTCTGCTTGCAAAAAACAGAATTATAGAAACACTTTATATCCCAGGTCTTGTATTGTGAACACACACTTATGTATTAACTATACATTTTATATTTCTTTTAAAAAGATTTTTTTCGGGGCGCCTGGGTGGCTCAGTCGGTTGAGCGTCTGACTTCGGCTCAGGTCATGATCTCGTGGTCCGTGAGTTCGAGCCCCGCGTCGGGCTCTGTGCTGACAGCTCAGAGCCTGGAGCCTGTTTCAGATTCTGTGTCTCCCTCTCTCTGACCCTCCCCCGTTCATGCTTTGTCTTTCTCTGTCTCAAAAATAAATAAACGCTAAAAAAAAAAAAAAATTTTTTTTTAAAGATTTTTTTTCTGTAAATTAGGCATTCATTTTCACTATGATAATAAAAGTCATTCTTAATAAAGTAAATTTACAATAGAGTTTTTACCTTTTTATTCCTCAAAGACCAAGAAAAATAGCTCTTAGTTAAGCGGCATGTTAAATCTCATCTCAAACACTGTATTGACTGAATATCAGTCATTTAGCACTTAATCTGTTTAGTGTAACTCTTTCAGTGAGACCAAAAACGGGGAAACTAGAAGAAAACTTCTAAATTGAACATGACATGTGTATAAATATCTTGTATCCAATTTGTAATTGCTTTAGTACATTCATCTTATCCTTCAATGATACTGTAATCCTATATTTTGGGAATCCAATCACTATGATGGGACATCCAAAATTCATTTGCATGACTTTTCACTAAAATTAGTAAATAAATATGAAACAGGATAACATTTTTTTTTCCAAATTGCCATCATAATTACATGGGAATTAAATTTGTTAAAAAATGTAGATTGAGCTTTGTTCTAATTGGTTTACATTTAAAGATTCTTTGATCTGTGATAACAGTAATATATATTAACATGTTGCATTTTAAAGTGACACTGCCTTTCATTAATCAAGTGTCTGTATGGTTGATTAATTTGTACAAGGTTTAAATTGCTATGAAAATTTATCATTCATAGCCATGATCTCCATTTACATATATGTTAATTATGGTAAATGTAATCTTTTTCTGAATCCTCTGGGCTGCATACTAAAAAGACAAAGTGATCAGAGTGACTACTTTTTCTATTACAAAGTGAACTCTTCTGTTAGTACAGTCTGTTGTAGTTGTCAGAGAAGCTAGGCGAAAAACATTACAATGTTTTCTGCTAGAGGCAAGTCCAAATTCTAAAGATGGTATTTCCTTTTCAAGTGGTTTCTTTATTCAGTAGCTATAGCATTTACACACAGAATTACTATGTTTATTTACCATAGTATTTAGCACTATCTCTGTATGCTGCTGGATTTTTCTTTTGCTGCAAAGCGTTCTCTTGTATTAACTCTATTATTAATAAGCACAAGATAAGTTTTTAATACATCTGTAAAGCAGAATGACTTGAAGTTAGAAAAGTCTGTAATACAGCTAAATTAATTAATTGTTAGAAATAGAAACCTTTGCCGTTACACCATTTTAAAACTACTTGGAAAGATTCTGTACAAAAAAAGGTAATATATGAAAGTCACAGTAAGACTCTCTAAGAGAAGATTAGATTGATCTTTTGTTTTTGCAGATAAATACTTGGTACTTGAGAAAACTGAGTTGTTGATGGTTTTTATCATTTTCTAGTTAAGCATTTAAATAGCCAAGATAAATGCAAATGTTATGATCTATGGCACTAAATTTCTACTGGACATTTTTTTCTATGTGTTGATCCCAAAGTATTGAGTGAAGCTGGAAACACGAAGCATGGGTCTAGCGTTCCACAGTCTCACCACTAGCCTTTCCCTTAGGAATGTTTTCTGTAGGTTTTCCCCAAATCCAGACCATGCTAACCAACAATTATTTTATTATTAGTTTTTAAGAAATGCTTTCATTTTTTCCCTGATAGTGACCTTCTCTCTCTTAGCAATGACTGATTTGGAGAAAATTTTAATATATCATAAGTGAAAATGGTATCACGACTAATGTTTTCGAGCGAATGTGATAGGCTTTGCTAGGCAAATGTTGGGAAATTTAATTATTTCTATTAAATGTCTATAATTTCATGCTTAAATTGTTAGTATTTACATAATATATTCACTTCAAGAGAAGCCTCATTTCTTAGTCACAACTTAATAAAATTAAAATATCCATCTTCGAAACCTTTGCAAGCATAGCACCTCTGACTACCTGACGAGGCTATTTTTAAAGACACTTATTTGGTAATTTTCTTATAGTCAGCCTAATCACAGGAGAAACAAACTAATATGGCACCTGTTCTGATAGATGGATGTTGTACCTTTCATCTCCTGATCTCAGACCTTGTAAGACATTTTTCAAAGAAGCATCACTTCCCTCACCACAGAAATGCATCCACCTCTAAGCTGGAAATAGCAAAAGCATAGGGCAGAAGATGAGGAATATATTATCCAACTAAAATTACAGAGAAATTTTAAGTAGGCAGAATATAATTGCCCAATTTGGAAATTAGCCAGGACACAGGGTTTAACATCATCTTTACTCTTTTGAAAAGTGCCATGGGATTTTTAATAACTGCTGGTGGTCAAGACCTTGGTTTTACCCTCATCCATTAGACGACACCTCCAGCAGAGCAGTGCCCCCTCATACCATGCTGGGGCATCAGTTCAGTACTGACTCAGTGAAAATTGTGCCACCTACTGAATCATCCACGGCTCATCTTAGAGTGCCCTAGCTTTTAGGTTTTCTCTGGAGAGCTGTTATGAAAGATGGGACCAGGCTCCATGATGCTTAATTTATGAGATTTCAAGGTTTTCAATGGTTAAGATCTCAGACCTGAGTCTTATTTTCAATTTTAACCAACAGAGTTTTCAGAATTTTTTCATGCTTAAGGTCTATAATGATGATCTTGAGGATCAATCTCTACAAAGTACACATCTCTCCTTGGAAATAAGGGAATAAAAACATTAAAGACACACACCTACATAAACATACACTTATATACACTGAGACAGTGGATGAAAAAGCAGATTCCCTCACTTGTGACATATTAGATTATTTGAAAATGGAAAAAGGACCATCCTTTCACTCAAATGAACTCATGTAAGCCACCTTCTACAAGGAGCTTATTTTTCCCCCCCAGATTTTAAAGAATCTAGGAACAAATACCTTAAAAAGTAAATGCAAACCTAGGGGGGAGTGGACTTCAGTGGCCAAATAAAGTGAATTTTTGTAAAAGAGAACTTTCATCCTAGCTTTCCAAGTAAAACTTTCCCATCTACAAAAGAATCTCAATACAGCTTGACTGTTCCAAAAATAGCTGAAAGAGGATCAAGTTTTTTAGACAAAATTCAGGTGTGTTCAAAGGTAAATGGTAAAATGCTGATGTTTCTTGGCCCCTAGGATTTATTTTATCAATTTTCTTCATCCATGTTAATGTGTGTACACTGTATATACATATATATTTGTATATATATTTTAAGGGCTCTTGCTATTTTCAGCAACTTTGGTCTTTGAAATGATTTTCAGAAATTCTCTTCTGGCTGGTAAAAGTATCAGTATCCTGGAATTGAGAAACTGTTTCTGAAAGTGTCTCTTGAGGTGTTCCTTCTGGAAATAACATTGAGTAAATCCTGTTGCTGGTGTGTGAGAAAAAGAGATAGTTGGAAATGGTTATAAAGAATAGATTGATACAATATAGCTGAGGCTGCAAAAGAGATTTCAACATATCCCTGTGTTTTCCCTCACTCTTGCTGGCACCAAGGATTCTCAAGTTCCCTCTCTCTCTCTCTCTCTCTCTCTTATACATAGTCTTCTATTTTCCTTTTCTGATATCATAAGGTTCAACTTTCTCTATCACCTATTTTTCCTTTTAAGAATAATCTATAATGGGCAATTCTTGTTAAACAGAAAATCTTTCTCAGCTCAGCTTATTTCCCAGAATGCCCGTATACAGTTCTGCTGTGATTTGATCGTTCCTTCCTAGTAAATTAACAGCTCAAATATTGGACAGTTGGAAATCAGGGAAAGAAAAACTATTCTAGACAACTTAAGTCTGATTTGGTAAATTGCTACTGCTGTGATATAGTTAGTATGCCTCCCTAAGTGCCTGGTTGCTACCAGATGGAAAAATGAATCACTACTTTTTTTCATTATCAACGGGAAAAGCACAGTTGATAGGTATTCTTCCTATGTTAAGAATGAAAACTTGAGACAGAAACCCTCTCTGACTAGGTCATATAGCTCCTAAGTAATCAATGAAAAGGTTTAGGTAAGCTGTGGATTGTCAGGGCTTTGATAAATGTGTAGTGTTGAGAAGACCATAACTTCCTACAAAGTTGAGTTAGAAATAGGAATTGTCTTTTAATTTCCAATCTAATAAAACAATGCATTAGATTGTATTTTCTTCCATTTAGGTACTATCTTTCAGTACTTTTACACACATTTTTCACATATAATATAGCTATTTTGAATTCCATCATGTTTTTGTTTCCAATGTCATTTTCCTTTCTTGAAATGCCATTCTCTAAACTGCTGTTTCCTTCCCTAACCTTATTCTTGTTACTCTAATTCTCAGCTACCTACTATACTTGCTTAAGAAAATAATTTTGGCTAAACATAATCCCCACAAAAAAGAAAGAAAGAAAGAAAGAAAGAAAGAAAGAAAGAAAGAAAGAAAGAAAGAAAGAAAGAAAGAAGAAAAGAGGAAAACTGTAAGCATCCCTAGAACCAATCAGTTCAGTTGTAATCTGTCAGTATTTCAGCTAACAAACACCAGGGTCTATTTCTACCAACAACTATTGTATATGTATACAATCAAGAACATATTTGCCTTTCTAATCTTTTGTAAGTAAGGCTACTACTAAATATAGAAAATTTAAAAAAAAGTATATATATAAAAGACCATTCTGGATGTAATATTTGTTACATTTCCCCAATTATTGTTAACTGAAATTTGCATGTTTCTCTAATGTATTTTTCTCCTTTTTAAATGTTTATTTATTTTGAGAGAGATGCACGTGCACAGGAGAGGGGCACAGAGAGAGGGAGAGAGAGAGTCCCAAGCAGGCTCCACACTGCCAGCACAGAGCCTGATATGGGGCTCAAGCTCACAAAAGGTGAGACCCTGACCTGAGTCTAAACAAAAAGCTGGAAGCTCAACCACTCAACCGACTGGGCTACCCAGGCGCCACTTTAATGTGGTTTTCTATTAAAGCATTAATTAATTCCTTGTCAATGCACTTCAAACAAATGATTGTAACATATGGTTGATTTTGATAGTCATTACCTCAGCCTCTTTCTCTTAGAAATGAAATGAAAATGAACACACATTACAGAGAAAAGGACAAAGGACACGTGATTTCCTATACCCAAATATTTTCCTCAGTAAAACTCTTAAAATCCTAGAACCAGGTCATCAAAATTTTATACGAATTCCTAACCATGAAATTTGACAGATTAAATGTAGCTTTCAAGTTAAATGCTGGATATATACATTAGTCACTTAAGCTGTATTAAAGGCATCCTGAGTGCTTTGATTTTGGAATGAAAACATGTAAATAACGTTACATGTAAAATTGACAAATTCCCATATATAATGGGTTGAATAGTGGTCCCCCAAGAGATACGTCTACATAAAATTCCTAGAAACTGTAAATGTTACCTTATTCAGAAAAAGGGTCTTTATAGCTGTAATTAAGTTAAGGATCTTGAGAAAAGGAGATTATCCTGATTTCGGTAGGCCCTAAACCCAATGACAAATGTCCTTAAAGAAGACTCACAGAAGAGAGACACAAGATAGAAGAGAAAGAGGCAAAACGAAAGAAACAGAGATTAGAGTGGTGTGGCTATAAACCAAGGAATGCCAAGGACTGTAGGCAGCCGCAGTAAGGTACGTGAGAGGCATGGGATGAATCTTCTCCCAGAGCCTCAGTGGATCATCACGGATGCTTTGGTTTCAGGTTTCTAGCCCCCAGAACTGTGAGAGAACAAATTTCTGTTGTTTTAGCCACTCAACTGGTGAAGGGCAACCTCAGGAAATGAATACACTGTATAATATGTATTGAGACACACAATGTGGTAATGGTGAAAGTGGCATAGGAACAATAAGTCAACTAATAAAAGTTTCAAACAGATGAGTAATAGTATGAAGAGTTTGTTTCATGCGTTTAATACACTGTTATCAGAGTCCAGTGGATTAAATGATCTAAATCTCCCACTAGAGCTAATATCCAACTATAAAAGCTAATAATTTACCTCTACTTTCCTCAAAGTACAGGGGTGAACCATACAATAAAATTTTATAAACTTGGACCACAATCATCCCAAAGGACCTGAGATGAATAAGACATGACATGTTCCAACAACTGAAAGCAAATAACAGAAACCAAAAAAACTCACATGTTTGGAATATGGTGTGAAGGAAATGAAGTGTCTAGAAAAGAGACCCAGGAGGCAGGCAAAAACCAAACTGTGCAGGTCTAAGTTGCTGAAGAGACGACAGTGCCCTATACTAAGTAAGTGCTTTATTTTGTTGATTTTTATACCCTCAAATGCGAACAACATTTCTGGGACACTCATAGTCTGAATGGGCAAATTAATTTTAAGATTATGAAATAAGATTTCATCATGTTTACTTGACGACAGTCTATTTTTGAGCACACTAAAAAATCTACGTGGTGCTGGTCCTTTACGTGTAAGTTACTTAAGAAGGTTTTACCATTACATTCTGGCAAATAGCAGTCAGTGCTCAAGAAATAACGTCGAATGAACAAAATGGAATATTGGGCGTTCTTTTGGTAGTCACCAGAAGGGAATCAGGGACCAGGTGGGGGTCTGAACTTACTTGGGCTATATCATATGCAACTGGAATCGTTAGTATTGGTACTGGCTTTAGTGGCATGGCCTGCGGCAGCCTGCCATCTTTTTTTTTTTTTTTTTTTTTTTTTTTGCCATAAGGTAGATGTTTCTTGACCTGCTCTTCTCATCAGGACTGCTATCTCGACCATGCTTAAGATATCTGCTGCCTCTATCTGTGGCTATGACACTAAAATTTCTTATAACTGACAAACTAATTATAGTCACAAATACTCCCTCAAGGCATTATCTAGGCGATACTTTGTTAGTCTAATTCTAGCAACCATATGCACATAAACAAAATACTTCTATTTTAATCTAATATTTTATGTACAATTTCACTAATTAAAACTGTCTTCCACTTCGTTAAATTAAATGTTTGATAATGATGCCATTATGTACGTAGAGAAGATCAGAATTTCGAGAGCAAGACCAAAATTTCTCTTTTTCCCAAGGAAAGGAGATCGGTTCCTTATAATTACAAAGTTACAAAATTCACATGAAGAATGGCTATATTTGAAATTCAGTGATATGTAGATAACAAAATAATTTTTTCACATTTGTAGAAGTGGTGGAGGGTCATTTCCGTTGCAAATTGATTCAGGTTTTCATGTTATAGTCTCATGAGTGTAAAAATTAAAAAAAATAATAAACAGGTATGTATACCATAGGAAAGGATATATGAATGTATACACATAGGCAAATGTATGCTTAAAGAAATACTTAAAATACTGCACAGAATTTCAGTTTCTCAACATTATAGCATGAAACAAGCCCTTCCCAACCCCCAGAAAATCCTACCATTTTGGAGACAAAAATACTTATTAGAATTAAAAGTTTTCATACAAGAGTACCAGGTATTTATTTCTGTATATCTTGAGAGCTATATTCAAGCTTATGCTCAAGCTTTAAGATAACAATAGTGTAAGCTCTAGGGTGGAACAAAAGAAGGGGAAAAAAATCCCAGAAGTTCCCAGAGGTGGTTAGGGAAAAAAAGGAAAGATAAGAGAAATGAGGGAATCAAAGAAAAAAGAATGAAGATTCAAGGATGGGTAAATCTCCTCTTTACTTAGCTTTTCAAAAGGTTTGTGATAACCAGCTTTTGTGTAAATGGATTTGATGGCTCTGGGCTGAAGGTGACTGACAGCTGAATCTAGGCCCCCTCAGGAGTGTCACCCTGGGGATTGCCATTGTTGCAGACGGTTTCTTCAGACTGACCCAGAAGAATCATTATCTCAAGGGAACTCTAACAACAGCCACCCCCGAGCAGCCTAAGAGCTAGAAGTAAGCAACTTAGTCTCTCTCTTGAGCAGTAATTACAATGGTAAGGCAAACAAGGTGTGTTACTGAGTGAGTTGAGCTTAAGTCTTTCTACAACCGTCATTTACATACATACATACATAAACAAATAAATAAATAGGAAGTATTCAACATCCAAAGATTTTTCCTAAGCAAAAAAAATTTTAACATCCCTCCCACCCCGCTGCCAGTGTTTTGTTCTTTGGAAAAACAAACAGACCTCTGGGTCATCCTCAGGAAATGCTTGACTGAAGAAGGTAGAAAAGGTAAATGTTTCAGAATCTTTCTTTTTCAGCAAATCTGATATGTTTACTCTGGGACTACTTCAGCTAAGTCATTACTAGTCAGCTCAACTCTGGGCCTATTGCTTCAATATCATAGAAAACAAACGCCTTCCGTAGCGTGCTGCCTCAAAGGCAAGTTAACGAGGTATTTCACCCACCTCGTCGTAGCCCTCTGCCTTCAAGCCCTGTCCTGCCACTCTCCAGGACCCACGCTCACCAACTCGCCATGCCGCCTGGGAAGTAGGCAGCCATTTGCCTTCCTCTAAACTTACAAAGAGGCTCTAAAGGTACCCTCTGGGTGGTGAAGGAGTTACCTTAATCAGACCTGAAAAATAACGCTGATAAACGTTTCAAGAGGCCCTAACCACAATTAAGCCCATTTTAATGGCCTTAACTTACCAGCTCTAGCTTTTGAGTCCAGCCTCCATCTTTTCCGGTGGAGGGCGGGACTTCCTGTCTGGGGCTGGGAGTACCTCTTTGGGAAGGCAAAGGGAACTACCAGGCATTTTCCAAGGGGACGGGTTCTGTTCCTGTGGAGCTGTTTGGCTCAATGCCTTTCTAAATTAGAGATAAAATAGTCACTTCAGAAAATAAATCTTAGTCTGCCTTAATGAAAATTAACAAGTTTTCATTGTCTATGACTTAACCTAGTGGAGACTGATCGTAAAACACGCAACACAGCTTTCCTTGCCCAACTCATTTGGTTCTCCTTTCCTACTCTACCTGCAAATGTGTTTGTTTCCTTACTGGTTTCTTTTTCTTGCTCATATCTTTATTTTTATGTAAAATTACTCTAGAAAGTACTTCATGCGGCCAAAAATTTAGCATAATTCCTGATATAGTAAGAGATCAATATGTATTTGCTAAATTTTGATCCCTGCTTTGAAATCAGTTGTTCTAAGCTGGGCAGATCACCGTGCTCTACTGACTGAGCCAACCAGAGGCCCCATACATTATCCTGTGTGGGTTATTACTATATGTGATTGTTTGCAGAAATATTTCTTTTTTCTTTTAGACTTGTAATAGAAGAAATTGAGGCAAGGTAGTGAAAGATTCTTGAACTTGGGCCTAGAATCTTGATTCAGTCATGTTCAAGCCTGGCAAATTACCAAACATCTCTGGACTTTAGTGGACTCACCTATAATCATTTTTTAACAAGGTGGTTTATGAGGATTTAATGAGACAACATGTATAAAAGTCCCTGGCTCATAGGAGATATTCAGTAAACTATGCCTTGGGCAACAGAAAACATTTCTGATGGTGAAATAATTTCAAGGTAACAAAGAACCTTAAGAACCTAACTAGAAAGCAAAAATTCGCTGCTCTAATTTCAGCAGTACCAGTGATTGGGATATGACTCCAGGAACATTACTTAACTACTTTGTCTATTATCATCATTTATAAAATGGGATAATAAAGTTTACCTCCCTTACAAAGGTCCTGTGTGCTATTAAAAACAAGACAATGGGCCCAACTTGGTGTCACTCATGCTAAGCTTTACATTGCTAAACCGAGACAATTACAGTTTTGGTTCTCCTAGAAATGGATCTTAAACGACTCAATCAGGAATGGCCTAATCAGCTCTAGTTAGGTAATCGGCCTGATAGAACACTGGCATCCATTAAAGGAAAGTAACCTTGGCATAACCAACCTGGTTTTTTTGCTTAATATAACTTCCTTGTTCCTGCTCCACTCTGCCTATAAAATTCTTTCATTTTATACAGCTCCTCGGAGCTCCCTTCTATCTGCTAGATTGGATGCTGCCTGATTCAAATTGATTTTTGCTCAAATAAGCTCTTAAAATTTTTAATGTGCCCCTGTTTATCTTGTAATAGAACATTAGATAAATAGTAGAAAACACCATTGTGATAAAGAATATTGTATAAGTCAACTTTTATTATTCTATTTTGTATGATAAATGCTGTTTTAGACAATAGAATGAGTTAATATGCAAAACATTTTTGTGTTAATTAAACATAGGATTGTATTTAATCATTTGGTTAATTTTCCCTGAACATTCTGTAATCTTTATATTAGAGTTACTATTAACTAGCACAGCTTGACAAATGCTTCTATTCCTCTATTTGTGCATGGTGCTATTTTCAGTGAAGAGAAATTATTAGAAATACACTGGTTAATAGGAATGGTATTCAGGAGCTTTTAATGTTGCTTTAGATAGATCAGACCTGCTTGTGAATGTTTCTCTGAAGTCTGAAAATAATGACCACGCTCAGTTCTTGGTCTAGCAAAAAATATCTGGGCCAGGCAACCCCAAGAAGGTTGCAGATTCCAACACAGTAGGAGACTGACCTATTCCTCAAAAAGATCATACTGCTGTCGAAGTCCTACCTCCACCAAACACATAACTAAGCTGCAGATAAAAGTTGAGGTATTGGTGGTGGAGGTTGAGGAAGGAAGGAGAATTTGTTGGAAAGGGATAGATGGTCTAGTAATAACTACCTAATGAGGAAAACAGCACAGTGATTACATCAAATGTAATGTAGATTAGCGTTATAAATCGTTAACATTGTTTAGCTGTTTTCTTGCCTTCATGATCCTAGAAAGCTATTCACCCTGTTGCATTTATCTACGTACCCGAAAGAGGAGCGCAGTAGGCATACTCTTCGGTTAAAATAAATTACTTTAAAAACCTCAAATAATATCCCTGTGTGTGTGATGTATGAAGAAATCAAACTCTCAATACCTCTCTCTTTCAATTTACAATATGCCCGCTAAAGGGATGGTAGACTGGGTTGGGAAATAAAAGGAGGAGAGTTTAAGCAGAAAATACTGTCATCTTAGGGCATACCTTTTCTGAATGATTACTCCTCCCTTATTCTCCCTGTCATATTTATTTTCTTCTTTGCTTGCTTGTCTCTACTTGGTGGGGGGGGGGGGGGGGGGCAATGTTAACAGAAGACTCCCTAGTGGATCTGACCTTCACTGAGGTACTTGCCAAAGTGAGGTTTTAGAAGAGAATTCTTGAGGAAAACTCACAGTGAGTAAAGGGGCTCTTCTGTCTCAATGCCTAGGGAAGAAGAGAGCTAAATATATAATTATAAAAATTAGGCTTAAGTTTAGGAACAGTTTGAAATGCCAACTAGAGCCAGCATAGTATAGATATAAGGCCCCTGGACATGGAATCGAAGACAGGCTTACCTTCATCACTTACAGGTACGTGACTCTCTCTGAGCCTCTCAATTTCTTTATACGTATAGTGGGATAATGTCTCTTTTTATACTTCACAGGATTGTTATTGAAACCAAATAGGATTATAAGTGTAGAAGAACACACACAGACTCTCTCTCTGCACATATATATCTATATCTATATATCTCTCTCTGCACATATATATCTATATATACATATATAGATACATATATATCTATACATATATAGATACATATATATACATATATATATCTATACATATATAGATACATATATATACATATATATACATATATAGATCTATATATATCTCTCTCTGCACATATATATCTATATGTATATATATACATATATACATATATATACGTGTATCTATAGATATAGATATAGAATATAGTATATATATAGTGTATATATATACATATATATACATATACATATATATAGTGTATATATATAGTGTATATATATCTATATATCTATGTATACATATATACATATACATATATGTATATATATACACATATATACATATATACACATATATAGATATACATATATGTATATATATATACATAGATATATATAGATATATATACACGTGTATATATACGTATATATATACATGTATATACATAGATATATACATATATATATATATATACACACACATACATATATAATCTAACATGGGGCTTTCATAATGTTTCGAGAGAAGTCCAGGAAGATCTGGAGGAGTCAGTCCATAGTCAGATCTGTGTTTCCTGCTTCCCAGACACCAGCCCTACTTTCATTTACTTCATATGCTATTGACACATACAATTTTATTTTATGGATTTTAAAGGTTAGGCCGCTAAGGACAGAGTTTGAAATGTGCAGATAACAGGTATTCATGTTCTTGGATCACGATAATGGCAACTGCATTGTGTTTACCGCTATCCAGAAAGCATTGAAAGCATCGAAGGAAGGGGCAAGGATGTTCCTGTGAGATGAGCCAGGTAACTATATTGTAATACTTTTCCGATGTTTTAGTCTCAAGACTTGTTTATACCCTTAAAAATTATTCACGACCTCAAGAGTTTCCTTAGAAAAATCCCCAAAACACAAGAGTCCACAAGCACACGTATTCCATTAGCCGCCAGTGTGATGATGTCATCACATGCCATGTCGCCTCTGGAAAGTCCACTGAACACTCATGAGACAATCAGTGTGGACAAAAAAAAAAAAAAAAAAAAAAAAAAAAAAGTCTTAGTATTATTACGAAAATAAGTCCTACCCCCATGAGGCCCCCAAAAGAGTCTTAGGACCCCCAGGGAAACTGAGACCACACTTTGAGAACCACTGACTTGTTATTTTGAAGGAAACACAAAGGTACTGAATTATACATTAAGTCAGGTGTGTAGTTTTTCCATATCTGCTTCAAGCTCGAAGGACATGGGAATCATGAATGAGATTTACTTAAAGGAGAGTTCATAAAATATTTTCAATACTATCTTCACTCTTTCAACCTGCGTTTTAAGATCTTGAAAAAAGTCATGTTGGGCTGCTTTCACTGAAAGCATGGTAGCCACTCTTCTTTCTCATGAAGCAAAAATCAACCACAGACTTCAGTTAAAATGGAATTGGGACCTCTCATTTAGCCATTGATAAAATATTTTAATTTGATTCCTTTTGGGGTGGGGCTATGTGTATTCTGAAAAATTAGTCTCTGCCAGTGAATGAAATGAAATTTCAGAAAGCTAGAGGTGGAGGGCATCGTCACCCGGATGTACACACCTTCCTTTAATGGAGTGGCTCCATTTTACGTTGTCTTGAGCCTGGCATCGTAGTATTAGACTTCTGTAAACAACTCATTGTAGTGCTTACTTAACATTTCAACAATACGTTTTCATTGGGCACAATTGGTTCCTTTTGTCTTAAAATTTTTTTTAAGCTATCTGCCCCTTTATAAGCAAAGACAAAAGCTTGTCAGTCCCCAAATGCACTTTCTGTGCTTCACTTTGAGGACTTGTGTAGCCTGAATAGTTTTTAGTCCCTCCCAACAGCTGCTCTGTGTTTTTACATCTCTCAAGAGGGGTTAATTCTTTACAGCTGTATCCTGCCTTCCAAGAATCTCACATGTGCAAATTATTAATCTTTTTCTATTGCTACAGTAACTCCCCAGGCCATAAACACCCCCTACCTAAAACTGGCCCTTTTCCAAGATAAACTTTGGTATTCTTTCCCTGAAAAGATAATTTGGTCTCCTTAGGCTTACATTGTTACTTAGAACAATTGTTAAGATATAGAAACTTACAAACAATTATTTAGAAATAGTAATTTAATCTTCAAGTTTAAACCTCTAGCCATTGTTGCATAATTTGAGTCTGAATTTTATATTTCACTTACTTAAAAAATCAGGCTGCTTATACTTTACACAAATATACATTTCGGTATTTTTAAATTTTGGCATTATGCTAGTTAATATCAAATAGGATTTAAAAAAAAAAATAGCGTGGAGCCTTTCCTTTAGGTTAAGCAAATTACATTTCCAAATGTGTCTGCATATATTCATACTTGTGATGTATATCATATGTATGCATGCAGTTTATATCAACGTTTATTTGTAAAGGAGAAAAGAAGCTTCAGATATTACGGTAAGACAATTTATATGAATATGCAAATATGTTGGATAGTTGTAGCCCAGCTTTTCAATTTTAATATAAAATATACTACTTTATTGTAGATTTTTATATCCTCAGGACTCCTCATAAGATGGCCACACCTTGGTCATTTCTCTCTGCCTCCATGATCTACGCTTTGATTTCTTCCCCATTTCTTAGCTACTGGTTGAATACTCTTCAGACACCTCCAGCCTTCAAAATAAATGATTTATTTTAAAAGTTAGATAAGTCATAATAAAGCATTAAGAAATTCTAGGAATTGCATTTCTCAGTGATGACATGCCTCTAGTGGTGTTCTGTGGCACAAGGCAGGGGGACCAGTGATTTTTACCACCTGACAAGTGCAATAATCCCCCAGAACTGCAAGGCCTGAAGCATCTTATTGCTGTTATGAAACAGAATTTATAAATAAAAATAAGGAAAACAGCCAGAGCCATGCACTTGCTGGGCTTCACTGACATTGATATGACAGCCAATCAGAAATTTCCATTTATGCCATGATGGCCAAACTAATAATTTTAGCAATAAAGCCTCTTCCGAGAAGTATTAAAATGGTTTGCCTCTAATATGTATTTAAGCACAAAGGAAGTTTAAAGGTAGGTTCGTTATAATTCAGACACACAATCATTTTAATATATACAGAAAACCTCCCTGTAGACCAATTAAAAGGAGCTTCCAAACAATACTGACTCTTAATTCACATAATATTAGAACTCAAGCAAGTTACATTTCAACATTTTTAGATAAGCTGTATAAGAGTCGGGAAAAAAAGGGATTAGGACAATAGTGAGATTTGAATTGCAGTTTGTATTATTTCAACTGCATTTTAACGGCCTTTATGACTAAAGGAGGGAATAAGAATGCAGAAGGAACAAACTTGTGTAGATTATTTTTTCATTACATGCATTATTCCAGTTTAAAAATGTCAGTCGCTTGTCATGTTAACCAAGAATGCATTCACTATTGTACATATCTAAAGCTGGAGTTAAACTGAGAATTTTGCAAAGGACAGATACAAAGAAGTGATTTTTCCTTCTCTCTGTATATAAAAATAGAACTTTCAGAAATGTCATGGCTGACACATTTAGCTGCTGGACATTGAAAATCCTCTTTCTGACTCACAACCTGTGACTGGAACTCTGTCAGAGTAATCAAGAGATGTTATACTATAGAGCACGACAGTAGGGGAGGCTTGGCTACTTGGCCTTGTTTTTAAAGTGAAAGATTTGAATTTGGATCATAACATAAATAAGTGTTTCTTACATCTCTCATCTTCCAAATACACAAAAAAGAATTAATTGTGTAAGGTATTTGTGCAGCTGATTATCTAAGTTAACCATTTAGCCTCTCTAATTTAGTATTTTATGAGTGTGTGGACTACTGAAGTAGGAATATGCTAAGAGATAAACATGACTGAATAAACACCTACAGCATGCTGGATTATTTTTCTAAATCGTATTGCAATAAATGATGATCATCGAGGAATACAGCAAACCTTCAAAAAATACAACCACAATTCAGAAATCGAAAGGCAATTCTTGTATAATATTTATCTCCTTTTGATCTCATATGTAATTAGAGACCCTCTTTTTTCAAGAGAGATCAAGAGAATTGTGACATATGTTACGATATAGTTTCCCCCAGTACTCTATAAAAATTAAAGAAGGCTGGGTTTTCAGCTTTTTATTATGTCTGTGAGTGTTTTCGCTACTGCATACTTTAAGAAAGACTTTTATTATGATTGTTGATTTTGTGAAAACAGAATATGGCTGAATAAACATTAATGTAAACGTCCAGATTAGAAAAGTTCTCAGTAAGTGTTCAAAATTCTTCCTGGGATTTAATTTTTAAAAAAAATTTTTTTTTAACGTTTATTTATTTTTGAGACAGAGAGAGACAGAGCATGAACAGGGGAGGAGCAGAGAGAGAGGGAGACACAGAATCGGAAACAGGCTCCAGGCTCTGAGCTGTCAGCACAGAGCCCGACGCGGGGCTCGAACTCACGGACCGTGAGATCATGACCTGAGCCGAAGTCGGACGCTTAACCGACCGAGCCACCCAGGCGCCCCCTGGGATTTTAAAATTACCATATGGCGTGTCTTGGCTTTCCCTCACTTTTTGGAAATGGCAACATTTAACTGTTCAAGATGAATGAATGACTATAATATATTTTGGCCCACTGGGGTAACTGATTATGATACTACTATGATTTAGGGGAAGATATTCTAATTTTTGATTGGTAATTGATTTGGGGTCCCAATGTTATATATTTATACTTATTTGAAAGGGTATCTTTAACAAAACTATAGAACCTCATCATATTTCTGCAAATGAAACAGAAGTAGGTTCATTCTCTCCCATGTCTGTTTCTCTCAAGCCTGGTTGACTAAAGGCCAAGCTAGGAAGTAGACGTTTGTCTGGTGGCATGGAAAGAACTGTGGCTTTTGAGTTCGATTCCAATTCTGCTTCTGACAGTTACCAGCTGTGTGACGTTGGATAAGTTACTTAATCTTTATGAACCTAAGTTTTCTCATCCTTCTAATGGGGAAGCTCAAGCTGTGACGTTTAACAAATCAGGCAATAGCATGAGGCTTAGCAGTGGCAGGCCTTGAAGAACACACTTGAGGAAACCACTTACTCTTTCCTTTCTTGAAGGCATTCAGAATTTATTTTTTGCCCTTCCTCGCCCAAATTTGAAGTGCCTTATTTTCCCTGTGTCCACATTTCCTTGGGATCTTATGCTTTGCTTCTTACTTCAAGTTCACCCAAATGAGCCATACCCCATGCTCCAATTGTCCTCGAATGTATCTGTCTGCTAGAGCATGACGACTCTCTTACCCATTCTCTCTGGTTTTAATCTTTTTAAAGTAGAAGCTTACCATTCTAGGAACGAACAGGATAATGTATTCTTATATATTATATACAATGTATTCTGATAAGCTTAAAGAATCACAGAATCTTCAAACTTGAAGAGACCTACTAAATTAGAGATAACAAAATCAACTCCCTTCAGGGCTAGGCAGACACAGTAAATGAGTGAAACGGGCTGGGTGAGAGTGTATATGCATGCTCAATACAGAAGAGTAGAACGGGAGCCAACTAGAAGTAGCTTGCATCTGTAGAGGGCAGTCACTACCCAGCTCAAGCTGAGTGTCGTGGACATTTTGGCACAGTTTTGAGCCAGTTTTCCGATTTTTTCAAGACAAAAAAGCAAGTCCAGATTTTTATGTGACTTATTTTAATTAACAATTTTGTCGATATTGTCGTTTAAGAATGCTGGTCTAAACCAAACATATCGAATGGCCGGATCCAGACAAGTGGTCGTTTTAGGACCTTTGTTAAATCATCTGACTCTAATAACCTAATGTGTAGATGAAGACACTGAAACCCAGAGAGTCAAGTTACTTTCCCAAGGTTAGTTAGTGGCAAAACAAGGAAAAGAACCCAGGTTTCCAGACCCATGTTTTAAGAATGCCACCTTTACCCACTTTGCCTCTTTGTTCTTTCCGACACACAGATGATGTTTTGAAGTATATTATTTTCTTAGGGTCACAGGCACAGTACATAACAATATTCTTTCCTTACACTACAGAATCATCTAGTCCCTAAATCTCCCAAGTGACGTGCGTGTCTAAAGTATTTTGATCAAGAGACTATTACTTTAATATTTGAACAGATTGTATAGCATCTCCAAATATATGAGTTTACCTCCCCACCAACCTTTACCACTCTCTGGAGTTATTTATACTTTGGAATTATTTGCCTTGAGTCTATTATTATGTTTCTAATGGAAGTTTAATATTTTAGGAAAACTTAGAACAATTTGATATTTTGCAGTATTCAAATACATAATTTAACTTTTTAGAATTAACTTGAAACGCTTCAGATTAGCACATGTATATGTATAATTCACTTGATCAAGTTTAGACTTTTAGGAATCAAAGATTAATAAGTATGGACATATTCCTTTGGGGGAACATCCGCGTGTCATTCCTGTGTTATAAAAATGACAGAGAACTCCTTTGTTGATTTGTGTATAGAGGTTTCTGTATTCAGGGGCTCCCTAGGCTCTAAAAGCTGATTAGCAATTTGTGAACACAGTGAGGTAATTTTGGCATTTTTACCTTAAAGTAAATTATAACTCAAGTTTAAAATTCTAGTGGGCAAACTTATTTTATTATTATACCTAGCTGGGTAACCGTTGCTAAATTTGAATCCTCTTGAGGCTTCTCATTTGGATATTTGAATTTTAATGTGGCACACATACATTCTCCACACTAAATTCAAACCCACCCTGATCACGTACTAATTGAACAGAACTGTCCATTCCAATTGTGGGTAATGGAGATTAGGGTGCTTACAAATACAGTCCATTGATTAGGTTACATGGTATAATTTCAGGGCTGTGAAAAATTCCTACCTCTGGTTTTGCTCTTCCCTTGGGGTGCCCAGTCTTCTCTGTGACCCCAACTTGCTTCAAGATTTTTAAATTTGCTGCTAACTAAGGTGGATGCATTTCCTGACCTTGCTATGGGAATAGAACATAAGTCCCTCAAGTGCTGTAGGAACTAATTAATATGCATATTATTCCAGGAAAGAATCATTATTTCATGGATATCTTTGTGAGAGTATTTGCCATAATGGTTAATTACTAAGGCCATGCCCACTGCTAATACAGAAAGAGATTCTTTATTTAGATATGATATTTTTGTTTTATAACTTAATGTACTTCATATAAATTTGTGACTATGTAAGGGTGAATATTGGGAGTTTTTATACCACTCTTAAATTCCTTTCTAAGATTGATAAGCGATATGTCAAAAACAGGATCAGAAATTATCAAACTTCCCAAAGACTTTTGGGAATTTAGAAATTTACATGGGGTTAAGGTGATAATTGCAGAAAACAATTGTAGTCATTTCACTTAATTTAATGACACAAATACCTGTTGGGTGATTTTGAAGAGTGAAACACCACACTGTAACAGGTACAAGAAATAGCATGATTAAGAAAGCATGGTCTCTCTTTGAAATTTCCTCCCTCTATTGGCCTTATTCACCCTCATTGGGAGCTTTATTGCTGATGGCATAGGCCAACCAGGAACTGACAAGCATGAGAGAACCCAGCATACTCAGAAAAGGCTACAGATAGTGAGGAGGTGGTTTTCCAGGCAAAGCAGCCAGTGTCAGGATGCAGCTGTGGATGAACGCAAGGTTAGACCTTCAGTTCAAGAATGGGACCAGGCCTTAGACATTAATTGATCTGTGGCAGGTTTCTACGGCAAGGAAACTGGAGTAGAACAACAAGAAAAAAAGACTGAATTACTAGACTTGCTATAGAAAATGGAAATCTAGGGCGCCTGGGTGGCGCAGTCGGTTAAGCGTCCGGCTTCAGCCAGGTCACGATCTCGCGGTCCGTGAGTTCAAGCCCCGCGTCGGGCTCTGGGCTGACGGCTCAGAGCCTGGAGCCTGTTTCCGATTCTGTGTCTCCCTCTCTCTCTGCCCCTCCCCCGTTCATGCTCTGTCTCTCTCTGTCCCAAAAATAAATAAACGTTGAAAAAAAAAAAAATTAAAAAAAAAAAAAAAAAAGAAAATGGAAATCTAGCCAGAGACAAGTCAAACACCCAGTGTCTTGATTTGAAAACTGTCTCAACTTGGTCCCCAACCCACCCACAGGGTGGAAGCCATATTGGCTCAAGGTGTTTGAATCCTCAGTCTAGTCACTGGGTGATTACTAATGAATACATGCAGGCAATCCATTGGACACCAGGCTAAAAATTAAAATTATAATACAAAAATACGAAATAAAGACATGAGCAGCTACACGCTATGGGGAAAACAGATTCTGTAGATTAATTCTTGATGAACTGAAACAAACAAACAAACAAACAAAATAACAAAAAGAAAAGAAAAACATCCAGAAGTATAGTCCTTGGGGAAAAAAAATGTTTCATAATCCAGAATTGCTACAATATATAATCTAAAATATCTACTTTTAACAATATAAACCAACCAACCAACCAACCAACCAACCATTCAGAGAAACAGGAAGGCATGGTCCACATTTAGGAAAAACAAAACAAAACAACAAAAAACAGTAAATAGACTGTCTCCAAGGGGGGCTTAGAACTTTAATTAATCAGGTAAAGATTTCAAAGCAACTATTGTGAATATTTCAAATAGTTAAAGAAAACCTTGCTTAAAAATTTGAAGGGACGTATTATGGTAACTCATGACACAGGAAATCTTAATAAAGAAATAGAAATTATTAAAAAGGAAAAAATGGGAGTTCTAGAGTTGAAAAGTACAGTAATAAAAAAGGACAAAAATCCACTAGATGAACTCAATAGCAGATATAAGATAAACAGGTATCAGATGGCAGAAGAAAGGATCAGTGAACTTGAAAACAGAGCAACAGAAGATAGACTGATCAATAGAAATAATCCAAAGAAGAAAATACAGGAAAATAATTGAAGAAAAGTGAATTGTATCTGAGATACCTGTGGGACAGTATCCCACGTGCCAACATATGTACGATGAAAGTCTAATAAAGAGAGGAAAGAAAGGGGTAGAAAACATATTTGAACAATAATGACCAAATCCATCTCAAATTTGATGTTAAACAATAGATTCAAGAATCTAAGTGAATTTCAATCAGGAAAAAGACAAGAGATTTATGCCCCAGACCCATCATAGTCAAACATTGAAACCCATTACCAAAGAGAAAGTTTTGAAAGTATATACAAGAACAAAAGTAAGATTAGTGGCTCATTTCTTATCAGAAACACTGGAGGTGAAAGGTAAGTATAGTGACAGAGAGAGAGAGAGAGAGAGAGAGAGAGAGAGAGCTAGAGTTTTCTGCCAGTAGAACTATCTTAGAAGAAAAACTAAAGGAAATTCTTCAGGCAAAAGGAAATCATACTGGACAGTAACTTGAATCCATAGGAAGACATAAGGAGTGTTGGAAAATATGGGAAAATGCAAAAAAAAAAAAACAAACAAAAACAATTGTATGTGTTTTCTCTCTTCTTGTTTTAATTTCTCTAAAAGATATGATTGTATAAAGCAATAGTTATAACACTCTATTGTTGGGTTTGTAATACATTTGATATATATATGAGAATAATAGCAAAAGAGAGGTGGGAGGGAACGAAACTCTCCTGGTACAAGTTGCTGTATTTTAATGGAAGCCCGTGTTAAAATAGATTTTGATAGTTTAGCTGCAAGTTGTAATTCCTAGCAGAACCACTAAGAAAATATCTTTAAAACTGTTTAAAATATCAACAGAGGAATTATAACACTAAAATATATTTAACACAAAAGGCAGAACTGTATGAAAAGAAGAATTAAAAGACATGACATTAATAAAAAAACAAATAGCAAAGTGATAAATATAAATCCAATCACATCACTAATTACATTAAAGGGGAACGGATTAAACATTGCGGTCAAAGTAAGAGATTGTCAAACTGAATTATAATGCAAGGATCAACTATATGCTCTCTATATAAGACACTCATTTTAAATACAAAGATACAAGTATGTTGAAAGTAAAAAGATGGAAAAAGATATATTATGTGAACCATAATCATAACAGGGATGGAGTAGCTATATTAATATTGAAAAAAATCAAATTTAAGAAAATAAATATAAGAAACAAGAAGAAACATTTTATAATAATAAAAGGGTCAGTATCAGAAGGGTCAATAACAATCATAAGTGTAAACACATCTTGCAAGAGAGATTAAATACATTAAGCAGAATCTGACAGAATTGGAAGAGAGAAAAAATAATTGAAAAATTATGATTGGAAAAAAAATTATGTTTGGAGATTTTAACTTGCTGTTAAGTTCTCCATCTGGTTTCAAAAAAATGATAGAACTGGACAGAAAATCAGCAAGAATATGAAAGACTTGAATACTTCTATCCATCTAACTATCCTAACTGAAAATTTTTAAATGCCTCATCCAACAGAGCAGAAAACACATTCTTTTTCAAATGCACACATAATTTCTTCTAAGCCATATACTAGATCATAAAACAAATCTCAATATAGTTAAAAGATTGATTTTATGCAAAGTATGTTTTCTGACCACAATGAAATTAAGTAAGAAATCAGTAACAAAAAGAATTTTGGAAAAATTGCAAATATTTGGAAATTAAGCAACACATTTCTCAATAATTCATGGACAGAAGAAGAAATAGAAGGGAATTTAGAAAATATTCCTAATAAAAATGGAAACATAGCATATCACAATATATAGAGCACAGCTAAAGCAGCTCTTAGAGGAAAATACATAGTTTCAAATTTCTGTTCAGTTGACCCTTGCACAACACAGGTTTGAACTGTGTAAGTCCACTAATATGTAGATTTTTGTTGATATTTGTAACAATTTGAAAAACTTGGAGGGGAACTGCATCACCTGGAAATAACAAAAGATTAAGAAAAAAGTATGTCATGGATGCATAAAATATATGTAGATCCTAGCATGTTTTTTTATCACTTACTACCATAAAATATACAAAACCTATTATAAAAATTAAAAATTTATCAAAACTTATGCACATAAACACTGACTGTACTTGATGCCATTTATAGCCAAATAAATGTAAACAAATATAAAGATGCAGTATTGCATTATAAATGTATATAATTAGCTCTAGTCCAGGCTGTACTACTATAACAATTTCATAGCCACCTCCTGTTGCAATTGGTGTGATGTTCAAGTGTTGTATTCACTTAAAATGCCCATGTGATACTGATCATCTCCACGTGAGCAGTTTGTCCCTCCAGTAAACTGCATATGGCAGTAAAGAGTGATCTCTTGTGGTTCCCACTATTAGTAGTTAAGTTTTGGGGGGAATCAAAAGTTATAAGTGGGTTTTCAACTGCATGGTGCAGTAACCCAGCATTGTTCAAGGGTCAACTGTATTGTTAAGAAGAAACGTCTCACATCAATAACCTAAGGTCCACCTTAGAGATAGGAGAATAAACTGATTCCAAGGCAAGCATTAGAAAGAAAACAATAAAGACAAGAATGGACATCAGTGAGAAAAATAAAAAACAGAAAATTAAGAAAAAAAAATCAGTGAAATCAAAAGTTAGTTATTTGAAAAGTTTAACCAAATTGATACATCTCTAGGTAGACTGACTAAGAAAAAAAGGTAGGGGGCCCAAATTAGCTAAATCAGGAAAGAAAGAGGGGATATAGCTACGAATCCTAGAGACATTAAAATGATTACAAGAGAATATTATGAACAACTTCATTTCATTTTTAGAAATTGGCAAGCTGATTCGAAACTTTATGTGGAAATTCAAAGGACCTAAGAAAGCCAAAACCATTTTGAGAAAGAAAAACAAAATTGGAAGCCTTATATTATCTAATTTCAAACCTTATTATAGAGCTACCATAGTCAAGGTAGTGTGGTATTGCTATAACATCAATGAAACAATAGAAGAGCATTGGACGTCTTTTATATTTATGGTCAATTGATTGTCAACAAAGTGGGCAATGTAATTTAACGGGAAAATTAAAGTCTTTTTAAGAAATGGTGGAGAGAAAATTGAATATCCATATTTAAAATAAATGAACTTAGACCATTACCTCACACTATATGTCGAAATGAACTCAAAACGGATCATAGACATAAATATAATACATAAAACTATAAAACTCTGACAGCAACCCAAGGATAAAAGCTTGATGAGCTTTAAGTAAAGATTTCCTAGATAAGTTACCAAATACCAGATTTATAATAGAAAGAAATGATGAATTAAACTTCATCAAAATTTAAAACTTTGGCTAGGAACTTTAGATGGGGAAAAACTACTTCCAAATCATATATCTGATAAAGGTCTTATATCCTAGATTTGCCAAAAAAATTCTTATAACTTTGCAAGAAGACAATACAATTAAAACGTAGGTGTGGTAACCAGCCTCCAGATAGCCTCCAATGACTTGTTGTTTTTTGATGTTCCTTTGTGTGGTGCCCTCCCACATCATATCACAGGTGCACCGTGTGACCAATAGGCTGCAGCAGGAGTGATATGTCACGTCTAAGGCTAAGTCATAAAAACCATTGAGGCTTGTGCCTTGCTCTCACCATTGCACCAATCATTCTCAAGCTGTCCTGTCATGAGGAGTTTCAGTTAACAGCTTTGTGAATGAGACACCTCGGAAGTGGATCCTTCAGCCCCAGTCAAGCCTTTGGGTGATTGACATCTTAATTGCAGTCTCATGAGAGACATAGAGCCACAAACACTAAGCTAAGCACCCTCTACATTTTTGACCTTCAGAAACTATGTGAGATAATGGTTTTGTCGATGGTGTTTTAAAGTCACTAAGTTTGGAACAATTTGTTTTGTCTTTTTAAATCTTTTTTTTCTTTTCTTTTCTTTTCTTTTCTTTCTTTCTTTTTTTTTTTTACTGAAGTAATTGATAACTAACACAATGGACAAAAGATTTGAATGGAAAGTTTACCAGAGAAAATCTACGAATGGCTAATTACTACATGAAAAAATATTCAACCTCATTAGTCATTAGAGAAATGAAAATTAAATACACAATGTGACACACTACAAACACACTAGAATAATTATAATAAAAATACGGACAATACCAAGTATTGGTGAATGTGTGGCAAAATGGAAACCCTCACACACTGCTGGTGGGAATGTAAAGTGAAAAAAAAATTAGTACAAAATTAAGCATAAACTTACAATACAATCCAGCAATTTTATTCTTAGATATCTACCTAAGAGAAATGAGAACATGTATCCACACAACACTTATGTATGATTATTCATAGCAACATTATTCATAATGCCTCCCAAACTCGAGATAATCCATACATCCATTGATTGATGAATGAATAAACAAAATGTAGAATATCCATAAACAAAATACGGTGTAGCCATACAACGAAGCATTTTTCAGTAATAAAAAGGCACAAACAACTGATGCATGCTATAACATGGATGAGCCTCAAAAACATTATGCTAAGTGAAAGAAGCCAGACACAAAAGATCACGTAGTATACTTATTTAATTTATATAATATTTTCAGAAGAATTAAATTTGTAGAGACAAAAAAGCAAAGCACTGGTTGCCTGGGGGTGAGTGTGAGGATTGATAGGAGGGAACTTTGGGGGTAAGGAAAATTTTCTACCACTTGATTGTTGTGACGGTTGCACACCTCTACACACCTATTTATGAGGAAATTTGAAAGACCTAGGATAGTCAAAACAATTTTGAAAAACAGAAAGAAAAAGTTGGAAGCTTTATCGTATCCAATTTTGAGTTTATTGTAAAACTAACAGAATCAAAAGCGTGGTAGGTTGCCTGCCTGGCTCAGCTGAAGAAGCACACGACTCTTGATCTTGGGGTCATGCGTTCAAGCCCCATGTCGGGCGTAGAGTTTACTTTAAAAAAAAAAGATGGCGTCGTATTGGTATAAAATATATACACTTACAGTGATTTATATACCTGTAATAGGTGAATTTTACGGTATATGAATTATACCTCGCTAAAGCTGTTAACAAAAAATGTGAAAGAGGTACAGAGTACTATGATAGAAGGAAAACCTAATTCCAAATGAAGGCACCTGGGGAAAAAAACGAATGTGCAGAAACTGAGGTAGAACTCAAAGGTGAATTTGTGGTGGGGCTTAAAGGGAAAAGTAGTTCTGGTCTGCAGAAAGATTAAAGATGCAAGGCTATGGAATAAGCTGTGTTTTGACAGGATTAGGAGCCTAGTGTCTATCGTAGTGAATGTGTCACATTAAGAGTAGATGTGGAATGACCTTTATTCTATAGTCCATGGGAAAACTAACTTCATAATCTCCAATCCTGACCTCTCCTTTACACTTCAGACTGAAAAATCTATTTGCAAGATATCACCACCTGGATGTCCCCACACATCTTAAATTAAACGTGTTCTAATTTTTTGCTAATTCCTTCTCATGTTCTCTTTCTGTTGATGACTATACCATCCACCCATTTGCTCAAGATAGAATCTTAACTATTCTTAAATGTTTATTTTGAGAGAGAGCATGAGTAGGGGAGGGAGAGAGAGAGAGAGAGAGAGGGAGGAAGGGACAGAGGATCCAAGAAAGGTTCTGCACTGACAACACTGTGCCTGACACAGGGCTTGAACTCAGGAACCGTGAGATCATGACCTGGGCCAAAGTCAGCCACTCAACTGACTGGGTGACTGAGCCACCCAGATGCCCCCGAAACTTAACTATTCTTAATGTTTCAGTGCTTGCTTCTCCATATAAGATCCATCAACAAATTTTATTCATTTTGCTTCCTACATTTTTCTCTGGTCTTTGTTTCTTTACCGCTATACCTCCACTATCCTGGATCAGACTTTAATCTTCTCCTTGGACTATTGAAAGTATCTTCAAGGTAGTTCCCTTGTTTCTAGTCTTGCCCTATTTAAGCATACAACATAATTTTCAGTGATTAATTTGAAATTCAGATCTGATCATGTCGTTCCTTGATTAGAACCCTTCAGAGGCTTCAGCTTCTCATCACCTAATGGAAAAAGTTTAAGGTATTCCACCAGACTTTTCATTTCTGACCCATGCCTTTTAAACTTTATCCTGTGACCTCTTCAGAAGGTCTTACCAGTCCTTGCTGTTTTCTAACCTATCTCACCTTTACGCTTTCCCAGTCCTCCTATATCCACCCAATTATCTTCACTTATAAGGCCCAACTCAGTACCTCCAAGAAGCTCTCTTTGAATTCTAACTCCTTTGTGCCAGGTTAGATGGTCTTATTGCCAAGTTGGGCACTTTTTTTTCCCTCATAGTTTGTCCCGTATTGCATGACATTGAACAGTTTATGTCTTTCTCTCCAAGTTGTGAGTACCCTGAAAATAAGGCTTGCATATTTCTCACATCTGTAATCAAACAGTCTCTCACTATATCTGTCACACAGGAGACACACAAAACATATTTACTGAGTGAAAATAGGGGATTCTGGTGACGTAGAGAATGGGTTGGAGAGGGAAAAAGCTTGAGGAAATGGCGTCATTTTTAAAATGGTTCAGGTGAGAGTTAATGAGACTATATATATATTTTTTAATTTTAGCATTCAAAGAAGACATGTTTTATGAAACTTTAAGAGTAGATTAATTTTAAGTGCTCTTGAACGTCACAAGAAAAGACTCAGCAGTACAAGATACAAAGTAAGCTTCATAGTGTGCCAAGCCATCTCTCTCTCAGGTGCCAAATATTGCTGATTACTGGTGGCTACCAAGAGTGCTGTGTTTAGAAGGACTTTAAAACCATATCCCAGTTCCATAGAGGAAATTACCACAATCAATTATTAATGTCTGTCATGGTTACAGAAAGGTAGTGTGACTCCGTGAAATTAAAGGATTTCCCAAACCTGTAATTGGCCCTATTCTGCACTAAATGAATGACTTGAATACATAAATGACAGGCTTATCTAAATTGTAGATAACACAAAACTAGGAAGACCACAAATATGCCGGGCAGCATTCATGTCAAAATGAATTTATAGTTGGCAACATTGCTCTACCGAAATTAAATGCAGCTGGATTAAACGTACAATCCTATACTTGGATCAGAAAAATCTTCCTGGATGTTAGAAGATAAAAATACTTAAGAATGTGATTTCACAGCAAACACAGTAAGAGTAAAAAGCATGTTGAGGTACGAAACACAATGTCCTAAGGGAGGTAACAGTTCCTGTTTACTCTGTGATGACCTAACTTCATGGGGCATTTGTCCTTAAATTTTGGCATTCACTTTAAAAGGAACTTTGAGGGGCACTTGGCTGGCTCAGTCAGTAGAGTATGTGACTCTTGATCTTGGGGTTGTGAGTTTAAGCCCCAAGTTGACTGTAGAGCTTACTGAAAAAATAATAATAATAAAATAAATAAAAGGAATTTTGAGAGAAAACATGAAATTATATTATATTGTAAAAGTTAAATGAAGTTGAGTGAAAAATGGAACATTATGTGGAAGATAATGTTATCTTCCTACATCTAAATTCTAGAGCAACATTGGACACATGGACAGGCAAAAGAAAAGCAGGCTGGGAGTTAATCCCAAGGATTAGAGGAGTCTAAAAATAAAATTGGCTGCACTGAAATAGCATCAATGGAGGTGCTTTCTATAAACCAGAGAGAAATTTGCCAGGAATACATTATATTACTGGTTTCTGTCCAGAACTAATACCAAGGTTTACATGTCCCACTGGCTGATTGAATTTTTCACGAGTACAACTATATTGCAGAGAATTGGGGGGACTAGGTGCTGGAGATCTGATCCTGATTTTGCCACTAACAAACAGTAACAAGGGTGATCCTTCTAAACATAAATTAGATCATATCATATCTCTGCTCAAACTTTTCAACTAGTTCTCATTTTTTCCATAGGAAAATTCAAAACTTTTCAATACCTTCAAGGTACTCACACTGACTTCTGGACTATTCCTCAAGTATCCCAGACACATCCTGACTGCAGGGTTTTTGTTCTACCTGAGCATTGCTTAAACGTTTTAGTGTTTTATAACATTTCCAAATGCATGGCTGAAACTTGGCACTTTAGATGCATGGTTTTTCTTGAAGTGTTGGATGAGTTGATAACAATGACACCATCAGCCAAAGCTGCACAATTTAGCGCTTCTTCCTTTTGAACACGACATGTGTTTTCCAGCTCACCACAGGTCCCAACAAGGCAGAAACACTCATTAATTACTAGCTCTATCCCAAAAGAACACAAGGCTGGTGCATTAGCAGCCCTCCTCAAATTTTAGTGTGTGTAGAATCATCTGTAGAACTTGTTAGAATCAAAATTACTGGGCCAACCTCGGATATTCCGGTGTAAGGAAGTTAGGGTTGGGGCCCCCAAATTCACATCTCTAACAAGCTCCCAGGTACTGAAGCTGTGGTCTGAGAACTAAACTTCATGTGGCACTATAGTGAAACATTTTCATTTATAGTAGTTTTTTTTTTCTTCCCCGACATATTTCGTTTTAAAATTAATAACCACGAAACAGTGTTTTTAAAACATTACTGCTGAATCTTAATTATTACTGTATTTTATTGTGTACAAATGGTGGCAATTAAGCTGTTTAGTCTCCTTATGTCTTCAGGTCTTGGATTTTTGGCTCTTTACTCCCCCGGGGTGCTTAAGCTGTCTTTTGATTTTGCCTTGAGTTACAGTGTTTTGAATTGGTCATCCAGAATAAACTAAATAGGTATTAGCATTTCAAGAGCAACTTACATCTATGTTATTTTGAAAATGCCATCTGGTACCAAATATTAATAACTTCATAATAACGGAGAAACCAACACTCATGACTGGGAGAGGATAATCATCATCAAATAGTATTTTCTGGCACACATGAGGCCTGTCTTTTTTTTTTTTTTTTCCCTATGCTTTGTCATGTTTATTTATTTATTTTTTATTTAAAAAATTTTTTTTCAACATATGAAATTTATTGTCAAATTGGTTTCCATACAACACCCAGTGCTCATCCCAAAAGGTGCCCTCCTCAATACCCATCACCCACTCTCCCATCCCTCCAACCCCCCATCAACCCTCAGTTTGTTCTCAGTTTTTAAGAGTCTCTTATGCTTTGACTCTCTCCCACTCTAACCTCTTTTTTTTTTTTCCTTCCCCTCCCCCATCATCTTCTGTTAAGTTTCTCAGGATCCACATAAGAGTGAAAACATATGGTATCTGTCTTTCTCTGTATAGCTTATTTCACTTAGCATCACACACTCCAGTTCCATCCACGTTGCTACAAAGGGCCATATTTCATTCTTTCTCATTGCCACGTAGTACTCCATTGTGTATATAAACCACAATTTCTTTATCCATTCATCAGTTGATGGACATTTTGGCTCTTTCCATAATTTGGCTATTGTTGAGAGTGCTGCTATAAACATTGGGGTACAAGTGCCCCTATGCATCAGCACTCCTGTATCCCTGGGGTAAATTCCTAGCAGTGCTATTGCTGGGTCATAGGGTAGATCTATTTTTAATTTTTTGAGGAACCTCCACACTGTTTTCCAGAGTGGCTGCACCAATTTGCATTCCTACCAACAGTGCAAGAGGGTTCCCGTTTCTCCACATCCTCTCCAGCATCTATCGTCTCCTGATTTGTTCATTTTGGCCACTCTGACTGGTGTGAGGTGATATCTGAGTGTGGTTTTGATTTGTATTTCCTTGATGAGGAGCGACGTTGAGCATCTTTTCATGTGCCTGTTGGCCATCTGGATGTCTTCTTTAGAGAAGTGTCTATTCATGTTTTCTGCCCATTTCTTCACTGGGTTATTTGTTTTTCGGGTGTGGAGTTTGGTGAGCTCTTTATAGATTCTGGATACTAGCCCTTTGTCCGATATGTCATTTGCAAGTATCTTTTCCCATTCCGTTGGTTGCCTTTTAGTTTTGTTGGTTGTTTCCTTTGTTGTGCAGAAGCTTTTTATCTTCATAAGGTCCCAGTAGTTCATTTTTGCTTTTAATTCCCTTGCCTTTGGGGATATGTCAAGTAATAAATTGCTACGACTCAGGTCAGAGAGGTCTTTTCCTGCTTTCTCCTCTAGGGTTTGGATGGTTTCCTGTCTCACACTCAGGTCCTTTATCCATTTTGAGTTTATTTTTGTGAATGGTGTAAGAAAGTGGTCTAGTTTCAATCTTCTGCATGTTGCTGTCCAGTTCTCCCAGCACCATTTGTTAAAGAGACTGTCTTTTTTCCAGTGGATGTTCTTTCCTGCTTTGTCAAAGATTAGCTGGCCATACGTTTGTGGGTCTAGTTCTGGGGTATCTATTCTTTTTTTTTTTTTTTTTTTTAAATTTTTTTTTCAACGTTTATTTATTTTTGGGACAGAGAGAGACAGAGCATGAACAGGGGAGGGGCAGAGAGAGAGGGAGACACAGAATCGGAAACAGGCTCCAGGCTCTGAGCCATCAGCCCAGAGCCCGAAGCGGGGCTCGAACCCACGGACCGTGAGATCGTGACCTGGCTGAAGTCGGACGCTTAACCGACTGCGCCACCCAGGCGCCCCTCTGGGGTTTCTATTCTATTCCATTGGTCTATGTGTCTGTTTTTGTGCCAATACCATGCTGTCTTGATGATGACAGCTTTGTAGTAGAGGCTAAAGTCTGGGATTGTGATGCCTTCTGCTTTGGTCTTCTTCAAAATTACTTTGGCTATTCGGGGCTTTTTGTGGTTCCATATGAATTTTAGGATTGCTTGTTCTAGTTTCGAGAGGAATGCTGGTGCAATTTTGATTGGGATTGCATTGAATGTGTAGATAGCTTTGGGTAGTATTGACATTTTGACAATATTTATTCTTCCAATCCATGAGCACGGAATGTTTTTCCATTTCTTTATATCTTCTTCAATTTCCTTCATAAGCTTTCTATAGTTTTCAGCATACAGATATTTTACATCTTTGGTTAGATATATTCCTAGGTATTTTATGCTTCTTGGTGCAATTGTGAATTGGATCAGTTTCTTTATTTGTCTTTCTGTTGCTTCATTGTTAGTGTATAAGAATGCAACTGATTTCTGTACATTGATTTTGTATCCTGCAACTTTGCTGAATTCATGTATCAGTTCTAGCAGACTTTTGGTGGAGTCTATCGGATTTTCCATGTATAATATCATGTCATCTGCAAAAAGTGAAAACTTGACTTCATTTTTGCCAATTTTGATGACTTTGATTTCCCTTTGTTGTCTGAATGCTGATGCTAGAACTTCCAACACTATGTTAAACAACAGCAGTGAGAGTGGACATCCCTGTCCTGTTCCTTATCTCAGGGAAAAAGCTCTCATTTTTCCCCATTGAGGATGATGTTAGCTGTGGGCTTTTCATAAATGGCTTTTATGATCTTTAAGTATGTTCCTTCTATCCCGACTTTCTCCAGGGTTTTTATTAAGAAAGGTTGCTGAATTTTGTCAAATGCCTTTTCTGCATCGATTGACAGGATCATATGGTTCTTATCTTTTCTTTTATTAATGTGATGTATCACATTGATTGATTTGCAAATGTTGAACCAGCCCTGCATCCCAGGAATGAATCCCACTTGATCATGGTGAATAATTCTTTTTATATGCTGTTGAATTCGATTTGCTAGTATCTTATTGAGAATTTTTGCATCCATATTCATCAGGGATATTGGCCTGTAGTTCTCTTTTTTTACTGGGTCTCTGTCTGGTTTAGGAATCAAAGTAATACTGGCTTCATAGAATGAGTCTGGAAGTTTTCCTTCCCTTTCTATTTTTTGGAATAGCTTGAGAAAGATAGGTATTATTTCTGCTTTAAACGCCTGGTAGAACTCCCCTGGGAAGCCATCTGGTCCTGGACTCTTATTTGTTGGGAGATTTTTGATAACTGATTCAATTTCTTCACTGGTTATGGGTCTGTTCAAGCTTTCTACTTCCTCCTGATTGAGTTTTGGAAGCGTGTGGGTGTTTAGGAATTTGTCCATTTTTTCCAGGTTGTTCAGTTTGTTGGGATATAATTTTTCATAGTATTCCCTGATAATTGCTTGTAACTCTGAGGGATTGGTTGTAATAATTCCATTTTCATTCATGATTTTATCTATTTGGGCCATCTCCCTTTTCTTTTTGAGAAGCCTGGCTAGGGTTTATCAATTTTGTTTATTTTTTCAAAAAACCAACTCTTGGTTTCATTGATCTGCTCTACAGTTTTTTTAGATTCTATATTGTTTATTTCTGCTCTGATCTTTATTATTTCTCTTATTCTTCTGGGTTTAGGCTGTCTTTGCTGTTCTGCTTCTATTTCCTTTAGGTGTGCTGTTAGATTTTGTATTTGGGATTTTTCTTGTTTGTTGAGATAGGCTTGGATTGCAATGTATTTTCCTCTCAGGACTGCCTTTGCTGCATCCCAAAGCATTTGGATTGTTGTATTTTCATTTTCGTTTGTTTCCATATATTTTTAAATTTCTTCTCTAATTGCCTGGTTGACCCACTCATTCTTTAGTAGGGTGTTCTTTAACCTCCATGCTTTTGGAGGTTTTCCAGACTTTTTCCTGTGGTTGATTTCAAGCTTCATAGCATTGTGGTCTGAAAGTATGCATGGTATGATCTCAATTCTTGTATACTTATGAAGGGCTGTTTCGTGACCCAGTATGTAATCTATCTTGGAGAATGTTCCATGTGCACTCAAGAAGAAAGTATATGCTGTTGCTTTGGGATGCAGAGTTCTAAATATACCTGTCAAGTCCATCTGATCCAATGTATCATTCAGGGCCCTTGTTTCTTTATTGACCGTGTGTCTAGATGATCTATCCATTTCTGTAAGTGGAGTGTTAAAGTCCCCTGCAATTACCACATTCTTATCAATAAGGTTGCTTATGTTTGTGAGTAATTGTTTTATTTATATATTTGGGGGCTCCTGTATTCAGTGCATAGACATTTATAATTGTTAGCTCTTCCTGTTGGATAGACCCTGTAATTATTATATAATTCCCTTCTTCATCTCTTGTTACAGCCTTTAATTGAAAGTCTAGTTTGTCTGATATAAGTATGGCTACTCCAGCTTTCTCTTGACTTCCAGTAGCATGATAAATAGTTCTCCATCCCCTCACTCTCAATCTGAAGGTGTCCTCAGGTCTAAAATGAGTCTCTTGTAGACAGCAAATAGATGGGTCTTGTTTTTTTATCCATTCTGATACCCTATGTCTCTTGGTTAGAGCATTTAGTCCATTTACATTCAGTGTTATTATAGAAAGATATGGGTTTAGAGTCATTGTGATCTGTATGTTTTATGCTTGTAGCAATGTCTCTGGTACTTTGTCTCACAGGATCCCCTTAGGATCTCTTGTAGGGCTGGTTTAGTGGTGACGAATTCCCTCAGTTTTTGTTTGTTTGGGAACACCTTTATCTCTCTTTTTATTCTAAATGACAGACTTGCTGGATAAAGGATTCTCAGCTGCATATTTTTCCTGTTCATCACATTGAAGATCTCCTGCCATTCCTTTCTGGCCTGCCAAGTTTCAGAAGAGAGATCACTCAAGAGTCTTATAGGTCTCCCTTTATATGTTAGAGCACGTTTATCCCTCGCTGCTTTCAGAATTTTCTCTTTATCCTTGTATTTTGCCAGTTTCACTATGATATGTGGTGCAGAAGATCGATTCAAGTTATGTCTGAAGGGAGTTCTCTGTGCCTCTTGGATTTCAATGCCTTTTTCCTTCCCCAGTTCAGGGAAGTTCTCAGCTATAATTTCTTCAAGTACCCCTTCAGCACATTTCCCTCCCTCTTCCTCCTCTGGAATACTAATTATGTGTATATTATTTCTCTTTAGTGCATCACTTAGTTCTCTAATTTTCTCCTCATACTCCTGGATTTTTTAATCTCTCTTTTTCTCAGCTTCTTCTTTTTCCATAATTTTATCTTCTAGTTCACCTATTCTCTCCTCTGCCTCTTCAATCTGAGCCGTGGTCGTTTCCATTTTATTTTGCAGCTCGTTTATTGCATTTTTTAGCTCCTCCTGACTGTTTCATAGTCCCTTGATCTCTGTAGCAATAGATTCTCTGCTGTCCTCTACACTGTTTTCAAGCCCAGTGATTAATTTTATGACTATTATTCTAAATTCACTTTCTGTTATATTGTTTAAATCCTTTTTGATCAGTTCGTTAGCTGTTGTTATTTCCTGGAGATTCTTTTGAGGGGAATTCTTCCATTTCGTCATTTTGGATAGTCCCTGGAGTGGTGCGGGACTGCGGGGCACTTCCCCTGTGCTGTCTTGAATAACTTGCATTGGTGGGTGGGGCCGCGTTCAGACCTGATGTCTGCCCTCAGCCCACCGCTGGGGCCACAGTCAGATTGGTGTGTGCCTTCTCTTTCCGTCTCTTAGGGGCGGGATTCACTGTGGGGTGGAGTGGCCCATCTGGGCTACTTGCACACTGCCAGGCTTCTGGTGCTGGGGATCTGGTGTATTAGCTGGGGTGGATTGGCAAGGTGCACAGGGGTGGTAGGGGCAGGCTCAGCTCGCTTTTCCTTTGGAGATCTGCTTCGGGAGGGGCCCTGCAGCACCAGGAGGGAGTCAGACCCACCGGAGGGATGGATCTGCAGAAGGGCAGCATTGGGTGTTTGCATGGTGCAAGCAAGTTCCCTGGCAGGAACTGGTTCCCTTTGGGATTTTGGCTGGGGGATGGGCGAGGGAGATGGCGCTGGTGAGCCCCTTTGTTCCCCACCAAACTGAGCTCTGTCATCCCGGGGCTCAGCAACTCTCCCTCCCGTTGTCCTCTAGCCCTCCCGCTCTGCGAGCAGAGCTGTTAACTTATAACCTTCTAGATGTTAAGTCCCGCTTGCTGTCCGAACACACTGCGTCTGGCCCCTCCGCTTTTGCCAGCCAGACTCGGGGGGCTCTGCTTGGCCGGCGGGCCGCCCCTCCGCCCTGGCTCCCTCCGGCCAGTCTGTGGAGCATGCACCGCCTCGCCACCCTTCCTACCCTCTTCCGTGGGCCTCTCATCTGCACTTGGCTCCAGAGACTCTGTCCTGCTAGTCTTCTGGTGGTTTTCTGGGTTATTTAGGCAGGTGTAAGTGGAATCTAAGTGATCAGCAGGACCCAGTGAGTCCAGTGTCCTCCTACACCACCATCTTCATTCTATTTATTTATTTTTTAAATATGAAATTTATTGTCAAATTGGTTTCCATACAACACCCAGTGCTCATCCCAACAGGTGCTCTTCTCAATGCCCATCAGCCACTTTCCCCTCCCTCCCACCCCCACCAACCCTCAGTTTTTTCTCAGTTTTTAAGAGTCTCTTATGGTTTGCCTCCCTCCCTCATGAGGCCCATCTTTTAGACAAAGTGGGGAATAGTGGTAAGTCTCACTATGAGGATGAAGCAGAGCCGATGACACAACTGAGGTATGGAGGGCGTTGGGTGTCTTGGCCAAGATCACACAGGTTGGGCACCTGCTTGCTTTTCCAAGGATCCTGATCCATTCCATAAATCATTTAATTAACAAAATATTGCTGAAGGTGAATTAGAGGTTAAATTGCCTCTAATTTTGTACAAATGGAATAGTTTCTTTTATTATAGGTCTTGTACCACTTGCAGTGGAAAGCCAGTGTGGTTATTGCTCTCCTCTGGGAACCTTCCAGGCAGCCATGGAACTTCCAGCAGAGATGCTGGGGAGGTGAGTGTCCTCAGGAGCCATGTAATGCAATGGCAGTAGCTGATTCCAGGAGTGACAAAGACTAAAGGACCACATCATATTCTAAGGGATTATTTAGGGCAATCTCACCCAAAAGTTTCAGAAGTCAGAGAAATCACATGCTATTTGGGAACAGTGGTTAGTGATGTAGGCAGCAATCCTAGGAACTCATTAGAGATCAGTAATGGGACTGGATATGGCTCAAAATTAAGACTACTTCTGAAAGGACTTATTTCCCATCACATGTGGCAGATGCATAACTCTGTCAAATTCAATGGGGAAAACTCAACAAATCTCAGGCGCTGATACTAGTTAGGAACTATTATGAACAGAGAGCGGTCCCTGAGTCTTAACTCCACTTGCTCTCGTTGTGAGAGAGAATTCTGACCTTTGATTACAAAGGATCTTGAAGCACATATTCTTGACTTAAAGTCAAGCCAGGTAGCAGTCTGTGCAGGGTTTGGCGCAATGGGCAAAGGAGACAGAGAGACCTAGGCTCAAATTCCCATCTTCCCAATTACTGGCTTTGGCAGGTAATTTAGTCAGTTTTCTCATCTGTCAAATAGGGATGCCTAATTTGTTTTAGAAAGATTAAAGACAAAGCATACTATCTGGCACCTAGAAGTCTACCAATGACTATTGTAATGGTCGCTATTGGTTTTTAAAATGAGACGTGGACACACTAGCTTGAGATCTGTAAATGAGAATGTCAGGTCTTACAGGGATTGTTTAGATTAATAACTAACACCATGATAGATGAGGTTTTCTTTTTTTTAACTTTAAAAACTAAACATTTTTAAAATCTTGAGCTGATTCTATGGTATCTATCGACTGCCACTCAGCTGTAGGATTGCAAACATCTGTTTGGTAGCCTGAACCAGAGGCTCAAAGAAGTGAACACAGCCCTTGAGTAAGTGAAGAGAAGACCAGCAGGTCACAAATGGTAAAGTTAATCACGTGTTCCTTGGCCCAGTGGTGTCACTTCTCTGATCTGTAACTTCCTCATCTTTAAAATGGTGGCAACTGGAGTTATGTCTTCTTCACAAAATGTCTAAAGCACCTGGCACAGTAAAATAAAGTTAAAAAGCTTCTCCCTCGCCCCTTCCTCTCCCATTTCAAAAATGTGAATCAATGGATGACAGCACTTAATGACAAAATACTAGGGAGATCTTCAGTCTCTCATGCAGGCCCCACACTATGAACTGTAGCAGGTCTTTCGTTAGCCTTTGGTCCTAGGAAGAACTAGAGACATTGGCTCAGAGCCTGGCTTGCTTGGCTGAGCCTTTTCTGCTCTCCTCGTGCAGTTCAGAACCAAATAAATAATTAAACTCTTAAGTTGAGTAACTGATTTTTAGCAAGTGAGTTTCTCCTACGAACTGCGACAGCATTTAGTTGAAATGGGTAGTGCGTGAACAACTATTTTACAGAGCCTACAGTTTTCTGCAAACCCCATACATATTCTTTTTTTGAGTGAACGCTCTATTCCAGTAGGCAGAGGGTTACCTTAATAGCCTAAGTAGTGTGACTTCCAGATTGATCCCAGGGGCCTCTCATACTCAAAGCACCTAAGCTCTGGAGGATTCCTCGGGCAGTAGCCATACAGCTAGATACATGTGGACATTGGCTGCTAGGTAGGCTGTTATGTAAAGATAAGAGGGGATGACTGTCGCTGCATGGTCTGATTTTTATTTGTAGCTTTTGAAGACTGTTAGAATGAACTCTGCTTGCAAGTATCATTGTAACTGCAGCGTGTGAAATTTCCTTAAGAAAAGTCATTCCTTTTGCTTTTAATTCATTGTTCTACTAGAAATCCCCTGTTGAAGTTTAGATTCTCCCAAGTCTCTAACACATTAATTTGCCATCAGTCATAGATATCTTAGAAGAGGAAAAAGTCTAGTTGTCATGCTAGGGGAGAGGAAGCACAAAGGAGGCTGAGAGGTTCTAAATGAAGATTTCTGTATTTTAATTTGTTTGGTCTCCGGACAGCTTTGATGCAGCTTGGCCATAGCATCCTGACTGAACCAGTGTGCTGATAAAGGGGTGGACTGGCTTAGCTTGTATCAGAAGACCTCAACCCCTGTAGGAACATACAAATTGTCCAATAATGTAGAGATGTGGTCACTGTCCTTCTTATGGCTCTGGAAAAGGGACATATAGAAGACTCATGGAAAAGGGTATCTATTTTATTTGTGGGGGTGGAGCAGGGGGGAGGTCAGATGATCAGAGGTGAGGAAAATAATAAGTAGTTATTCTGGCTTCATATGGATGAATATAAATTGGATTAGTCAAATAGTCCTACGATATGTTTTATGAAATGTGGATATGAGATCATTTTAGATGCCAGGTAACTCTTATGGAAACGGAAAACACCATCTAAGCCAAAATAGTGATTTATAATATGGACTATGAACACTAAGACTTCATTTCAACTTCAGTTTTTACCATGTCCCAGTTTATCTTTCAAGAAAAAAATAATATCTTTTACCAATATATCATGATAAAATAACCTTAAAGGTGGTCTGCTTGCTCTTGGAAAAGTTCTTTAAAAATTAGACCCCATTTTCCAGGGTTTTCTGGATGCTTCCTCATTCTACAATTTTATCTTTCATTATTTCCCAAAGAGTATACTCTATGTTAGTAAGTCATTCTTCTACTAACATACTCTATGTTAGTAGGTTAGTTCGAATCGCTGGCCTGATTCCAACATATTTATTCCTGATCCCAGGAATTTTTCATGCTCTCTCCATGTCTAAGAAGTATTTTCCCTTAGTTTTGACATCTAATCCTGCTCGTCATTCAGGGCACAACTCAACTTCCTCCATAAATTTTTCCCTATTCCTCTAAAACTGTATTTGATATCTTGAGCAGGGGTTGGAAAACTTTCTACTAGGATAAGATAGTAAATATTTTAGACTTGTGGGCACACAGACTCCCTTACAACTCTGCGGTTGCAGCCATACATAATACATTGAAGAATGATCATGGTTTGGTTCCAATAAAACTTTAGTTATGAACACTAACATTTAATATGGGAGGAGTGCTGGCTTCATGGACATATGACCTGTGCAAGTTGCTCAGAATTCTGCACTTAGAAGGATTTCATGCTTACTTCAGTACTTGGCTACTACCATACTGAAATTCTTAATAATTTTTTTTTAATTTTTTTTTCAACGTTTTTTATTTATTTTTTGGGACAGAGACAGACAGAGCATGAACGGGGGAGGGGCAGAGAGAGAGGGAGACACAGAATCGGAAACAGGCTCCAGGCCCTGAGCCATCAGCCCAGAGCCTGATGCGGGGCTCGAACTCACGGACCGCGAGATCGTGACCTGGCTGAAGTCGGATGCTTAACCGACTGCGCCACCCAGGCGCCCCAATAATTTTTTAACAAAAAAATTTTTGGCCCACATTTTTATTTTTCAGTGGGGCCTTAGATAGCCTATCCTGGGTGGGAGTACATATTCTATTAAATGTCAAGATTTACTGTAAAGCATTAGGAATTTAGACAGTGTGGCTTTAGTGCAGGGTTGTATAAATTGTTGGATTTCACAATTCTAAGAACAGAATAGAATTAAGAAATGGTGCATACTTAAATGGACCTTTGATTTATGACAAAGGTGGCATTCACTGCAGGACATTGGAGAAAGACTATAAGATAAGGCTGGAAAAATTGGGTGTCTATTCTGAAAAAAAAAATGAAATTGGATTTCTAACTCATACTCAGAACTTAGTGTGGATTATAGACTTAAATGTAAATAGTACAACACAAAAGGCTTTAGGAGAGCATACGGGAACACCTTCACCCCAGAGTAGGTAAGATTTGTTCCACAAGACACAAAAAAACCGGTAATCACAATGAAAAAGATTTATAAATTTGACCACATTATTATGGTTGAAATGAAGCATGGAGCCCCACAGTCAACTCCTCAGAGTCTCTGTTTGACTCCACAGAGTCAAATACCAGGATCATAATACTGGGAATGTAGGATTAAAGGAAAAGGTTGTAGAGGGAATCAGAGAAGTAATGGCAGAGAGGAGTGAGGGCATAGAGACTATGTAGGCAATTTGGGGCCATTTCTCTTCTAAAGACAAATGATTATAGCCCATCGATTATATCCACATGTTACCTAAATTCCTTTTAGTGGAAAGTATAACCTGTGGGGATTGTTCCAGCTATCTATTCCAGTGGAACAAACCACTCCGAAACTTATTGGCTTAAAAGAGTAGCAATCATTTATTGTGTCCAAGAATCTGAAATTTTGGCGGGGCTCGGTAGGGATAGGTGGGACAGCTCAAACGAGGAGAGAGATTTGCTTCTAAGATGGTTTGTTTATATGGCTGGCAAGTTGATTCTGGCTGTTGGTTCCTCTGCATACCTACCTCTTCATGAGAGATCTTGGGCTTCCTCACAGCATGGTGGCTGGGTTCTAAGATCAAGTATCCCAAGAGAATTGGGAAGTGTAAGCTGCCAGTGTCATTTACACTGTGCTTTACGGGTCAAAGAGCTACATATCTAAGGGGAGAGAATGTAGACCACATTTATCAATACATAGCATGTTTAAGAATCTGGGGACCAATCTTCCACATGGACAGAAGCAAATATAAAACCTAAGAGATGGAGTCGTGAATTTGATAGCCTGGATGATAACACAAGATTTAATAAAGAGATATCTGAGGCAGTTACTGGAACTGCTGTGATCTGGGTTTGCCTTGGTGCACAAAGGAGGTGGATCCATGCACAGTTTTCTTGGTGCAGGAGACATGCATTTGTTCAATGCTCATGATTTTTTACATGATCTGTTTTCATAAATGGTAATTGGAGAAAGTCTTGACCGTTTGGAAGCGACCAAGAAAAAAATGTTCGGGTTTTAGGTTTTTGGTTCAACTAATTGAACATAACCCAATTTGGGGGAAAGTAAATATAAAACCCTCAGTTTTAAAAGGGACATTCTTTTGCATATGCTTAGTATGCACAGCTGCAAAACTGTACCATAACAATAAGGCTGATCACACTCAAAATGACCAGGGGCTGCAAAATAAGTAAATAAATAAGCTTCTATTTAAAAATGCCGTTAAATGTTTCCGAGTTAGAAAATTGCTAAAGTTTGCCTAGACTACACATGGAGAAAAACTCATACAATTAAGCTTTGACAGTCATATTTCTGATATTGGAGTGGCTTATAAAAATTGTAGGATGTCTTCAGGAATAGAACTGATGGTGAATGATTCTGAAGTCTGTTTGATCTGTAGTTCGCATTACCAGGAGAAAGGAAAGAAAAGGAAGGGGTTTACCTTTCCGAGTGCTGGGCACTGGATGGAGTGCTTTTTATCTGTCATCTCATTTATCCCCCAAACCACTGTCCATGGCAGGTATTAGCAACCCTATTTTTACAGTTGAAGAAATTGAGGCTCAGAGACACCAAATAACTTGCCCAAAGTGCCACAAAGTAGTTTTCCCAGGTAGGATTTGAACCCACGGCTGTCTGATTACAAAGCCCTTGCTCTTTCCAATATATTAAACTGCCTCTGAAATCAGAGGTCTATCCCCAGCAAGAACTTGAGAACTTGGTGGTGTTCAGTTTGATATTAAAGGAAGAATTGTGAAGTATTAAAAATGCTGCCCATTGAAGCTAATGTATAATTTTACCTCGTGTGTCTTTTAGGGTCATAGACACTTCATATTTCTACATGAAAGTATATAAAAAGGAGTTGACATATGGACATTTTCACACTACCTTCGAGAGAAGCACAAAATCAGGCTGCGAACGGGCATGCTTAACCTGCAATGGGCTTGATCATCAGGCATGTTGGAATCTCCACCGCAAAAATAGGCCAGTGAGAAAGAATAGGAAGCTAGGGGAGGAAGCCACCAAACTCGTGGCCTGGGTGAAGCGATTCGAGTTTAGTGCTGGCCTTCGAGAGAGGAAACCGACAGTCCAGTATAGTTTCCAAAGGAACCTGGTGAACCTGAAATGGTGCGGGTTGGTGTCATCCATTATCCAGCCCGAAAGTGAGGCGGTGGCCACATTCCACCAAATTGGGGGCAGCGTTATGTTTTGGTATTATGTTTTGGTATTGTCAGTCATATTGGGAGAGGGGACCAAGCCATTGGAGAGGGTCAAGGGCCAAAATCCAGCTTTCCCTACTCTGACAAAAGATAGGAAGGAAACCAAAGACTCAAGTACATGGACTGAAGCGTAGAGTTGAACTTTAATTCTGGAAGGAAATTGGAGCACTAAACAGGAAACTAAAGGCTGAAGCCTAAGCATACAGACTGGAGGAGACGGCAGCAGCAGGAAAAGGCTGTATATAATACGACCGATACACCACTGTCTAGTGCTCAATGAAGGCTCATCAGATACTATAAAACTAATTCCAGACTCCAGTGGCTGGTGAGTCTGAGCTCACAGAATATTCTGCTTCCCTGGCTTTGGATTAATTTAAGAGTATAAAAGACATAAGATCTTAAGTGCAGAAGGGTCTGAAAAGATAGTGAAAAGATAGCAGCTGAATGGGCAGAGCAGTAAGTATGAACTTTTATTCAATCATTCCTTCAATTTTTGTTCACTCGTTAAACTATCTATTCCAGGTCTTTATGCATATAGGCGTAGTGAATTTTGTTATTATATAACATTTCAAAATATAGGCTAGTAAATACTGCTTATGTAAAACCATGCACGATTACTTAATTTGGTCTGTTACTTATGTCTGATCAATCAGCAAGCACGAAATCAGTACGTGCCTATCACTCACTAATCTCTTTACGTTATCAAGAAATGCTATCATTTTTGATAGCTTTCTTTTTTTTAATTTTTTAAAAAAATTTTAACATTTATTCATTTTTGAAAGACAGAGAGAGACAGAGCACAAACGGGGGAGGGCTAAAGAGAGAGCGAGACACAGAATCCGAAGCAGGCTCCAGGCTCTGAAGTGTCAGCACAGAGCCAGACACGGGGCTCAAACTTGTGGACCGGGAGATCATGGCCTGAGCTGAAGTCAGCCGCTTAACCGACTGAGCCACCCAGGGGCCCTGGTTTTTTGATAGTTTTATCAATAATTACTTATTTCTCTATTCTCTCCCTTGAAACTCCCTTTTTTTCCTTCCTCAGCACGAAAAGATGTTCAAGTGTCTATGAAGCAAAAGAATCCTCCTTTGATCCTTATCAAGCCTTAAAATAATACTCTGTGTGCTGGACACAGTTCTAAATGTTCTGTATTTAGTAACTCATAACAATCTTATCAAGTAGATAATAATATTTCTCCATTTGATGGATAAAGACATTGAGGCTCAGAAAAGTCAAATGAATTGTTCCTGATCATATACAAGCAGTCCAACTCCTCGTGTGTCTTTTTGCCACTATGTTGTGTTCCCCTCTGGGATCCTCTTTACCTCTCTGCCTACTTTTCTTCTCAGTCACTTTTCTTGATCAACTGTCCTATCAGAGTTTATCACCTGCGTTCCGTTCAATTCACACACCTCTCCAGATTTTGTCTGGCCCCTGCTGCCTCCTAGGTCCTTGGCTGCTTGCTCAGTGGACAATTTCCATATACCCAGCTGTCTTCTCAGCTACTGCTTATTGTGGATTGTTCCAGGACAAGGGCTGGGCCCTGGCCTGGCTGGGTCACACTTTTCCAGGAAAGAGACACAGCTGTTGTTGCGCCAGGGTCTGAGCTGACCAGATCCACAAAGGCTCTGGCTCCTTCCACCACTTGGGACTCGGAGGCAGAGCTGTGTGGCAGTGACAGCCCTGGAAGGCTGTGCCGCATAGCTTGGGAGTCAGGGGGCTTAACAGCCCTGACGGTAAACTTTGACAATGGGAGAGAAGAGATACACAGTGGGGCAGGAGGAGAGCCAGCAGATAAATTTCTGTATTTTAGATTATTCCTCACTGTGGGTGGTTCCATATGGTCTATCCAGGCAACAAGCAGCTGGCTGGATTTTCTCAAAAATTTGAGATTCCATTTCTCAATGAAGCATTGGCTTCAGCGTCTGTTTTCTATGGATATTGAAGATACTAAGTGTTCTTCCACTGCCGTGGGCTATATCCCCACTTCTCTACTCAAACTGTTTTCACGGAGATTACCAGTTGATCTCATTGCTAAATTGAATGAACATTTTTCAGTTCTTATTTTGTTTGAACTCTCCACTGCATTTAACATTTTTGACCATTTCTCCCCAGTACATTGTGATAATTTATTTCCCTGGTTCTCTTTTCACTTGGTCAATGCTGCCATTTGTACCATTCATCTGCTGTTTCCTTAACCGGACGTTAAATGTTGGAGTTGCTCAAGATTCTCCCTTTGTCTCTCTCTCTTTTTTTAAAAATCCCTCTTTAGTTATTTCATCTGCTCTTGTGGTTTCAACTACCTGTGGTTTAATAGAGTCCAAATGCATTTGTTTAGTACAGAACCTTCCTCCTGAACTTCAGATCCTGGATTTCTATTCCCCATCTGAATATTCTATAAACACATGCCACTTGTCATGTGCAAAACTAAACTTACACCCTCAAGTCTATATCACTGTTGAAGATCTTTCATTTATACTTCAAGATCCACTATTCATCCTTAAGTACCCAGCTTTGGGCTCCGGAAGGTGGATCTGTATGGACTATCACAGCTCTGGAGAGCAACCTCTTGCTCTCCAGCTTCTGATTGAGTTCAGCCATTTGGCAAGCACAAGTGGGGCAGGAGAAGGTAGGAGACTAACTCTGGTTCCTTATGGCCCCAGCATCCTCCTTAGGAGGTGGCTGTGTCCCTGGTTACAGGGTCACAGCTGTTGGCAGTCAGTCCTCTCTACACGGCTCTTTTGGACACTTTTTATCAATATGCCATAGATTCTATCATATTACATTGTAATTATTATCTTCTCTGCCTCCCCCACAAAACTTCCTGCAAGCAGAGACCTTATCTTATTCATTTCACTATCCTTAATAACTGTCTTAGCTCCTGATAAATAATAGTATGTCCTCAATAAGTGCTTAGGGTTTAAAAATGTTTTCAAATCTATGCCAAATAGAAAACAGAGAGAGAATAATAAGATTTTGCCCCACTCTCAAAGAATTGGAAGTTCATTTGAGGAGCTAAGACTGCCATGTGGAAACAATTATTAGGAATTAATAAAATGTCAATTTCTTCGACACTTCAAGAAATGGGCTTCTCAGGACTCAAAGCTTTCTATGCTATTAAGGCCAGCAGGATTTCATAAACTAAGAAAACGTGCTTGGGATTGGAGACTTAGCCTCCAAATCAGCTTGCAAATAAGTCACCAACACTCAAAACAAAAATGTCCAAAACAGAAACAGTAATAGCAGCAATAACCAAAAACAACACACAATAAAACTAAACGTTACCAACCTTTTCTCTTTCCGGCCCCTGCATTGTTACTTAAAAATAAGTGAAATTGACATTCTTTGGTATTCATTCTAAGCAAGGAGATGACTGGCTATTTCTAAGGTTGACTTAAATGTCACTCAGAGTTCTCTCTGCAGGTATTGAACTAGCCTGACCTCCGGCTTTGGTTTTAAAAGATTATGGAAATCGGGGATGCGAGGTTGTGTGTGTGCGTGTAGAGGTGGAGAGAGGGAAGCTGTCGACTCTATTCCAGAACTAAACAGATTCAAAGTAGAAATCCCACCAAGGCAGATAGTTTTTGTGTTTCAGTTTGTGGCAAACCTTCTTGGGATTTAAAAGCCAATTAACATAAGCCCCGCAGCCCAGCTTTGGTCCTTCTAGTTTCCACCAAAGAATTGTTCCTATTGACACAGTTGGAGAGCGCTAGTTTCAGGAAACAATAATTCCTCCTCCAAACTGTCACTGGTTCAGTCATTTGGTGAAGTGGGTCTATCACACACACATTACCTTTATTTATTTATTTATTTATTTCTGTTTTAGTTTTTTTAATGTTTATTCATTTTCGAGAGACAGAGAGAGACTGAGCGTGAATGGGGGAGGGGCAGGGAGAGAGGGAGACACAGAATCCTGAGAAGTCTCCAGGCTCTGAGCTTCAGCACAGAGCCCGATGCGGGGCTTGAACTCACCGACTGTGAGATCATGACCTTAGGCGAAGTTGGATGCTTAACCGACTGAGCCACCCAGACGCCCCTCTTTATTTTTAATTGTACAGTTTTCTGCCTCTAAACACACCAGGGTTTCCTACTTAAGCCTGCTATTTGTGGTAACTCATCAGGGAAGTGAAATATGGAAACATGCTGAAAATAAATGAAGTCGTGCTTACTTCATTAATTTTTGGTGCAGCATAGAATACAATGTGAACGAACATCAGTGAATGGTAATAGAATACTTTTTTTCATACAACACTTGTATTAATGTCTCCAAACTGTCAGCCATATTCTTTTCTGCCTTAAACTTCTCCTGTCCTTTCCAGTCAGAGAGTCCTGAAAACTGGATCTAGTTCACTGAAGTGCTTTCTCCATGCCTCTGTCTATACCTTCAGACCAGACACATCATCTTTACATGGGATGATCCATAAACGTAATTCCTAAGCACCCCCCCCCTTAACATCTTATGTTATAATGACTGTTAAACAGAGGCCATTTATACCAATGCTGGCAGTGTGGACTTTATGATTAGCAGGATTAAAGATAGAGGAACTGACATGGGGGTAATTCTTAGCACTTGGGGCATAGTAAATCAGTATAGAGATGTGAACATACTTTTAATGTTTATTTATTTTTGAAGGAAAGAGAGACAGATCGTGGGGGGGGAGGGGCAGAGAGAAAGGGAGACACAGAATCCAAAATGGGTTCCAGGTTCTGAGCTGTCAGCGGCAGAGCCCCACGCGGGGCTTGAACTCACAAACCACGAGATCATGACCTGAGCTGAAGTCAGTCGCTTAACCGACTGAGCCACCCAGGCGCCCCAAGATGTGAACACACTTTTAACATGATTTTAAACTTGAGTAATTTAAAGAGTAGAGTCAATGTATAGTTAGATGATTCAGACAGAAAACTAGTCTAGTTAACACAGAACAAAACATTTTTTTAAGTTAGAAATATGTATTACAGAGCATTTTATGCTAGGAATTACCCATTCATTTGTTGAACAAACATATTGAATATGCCAGTTATGCCAGACATAAGCCTAGGTTCTGGGAAGGCAATAAGGAAAAATTTCAATCATGGTTTTGGGAATTTGGCATGGGGGAAACCAAAGTAGTGCTGGAAATGCTCAGAATCTGCAGAATCATGGTACTTGGACATTTGTGAAGAGTCATAAATAAGAATATGTATTCCTGTTTGATGGGAGGAGACTATGATTTGCGGCATAAGTGGGCATCTTAAGACACATGAGGAAGGGCAGACAGTTGATACAATAATTTTTTGAGAGAGGAAAGAAAGGAGGGAGAGGTACAGTAGAAACAACTAAAATGGCTCAGTTTGAGTAAGAATGACTGAGTTCCACCGTAGGGCCAGAAGTAAAATTTTCTGGCTCCCTCAAGTTTATGACATAGTCTTGAGTTGACAGAAGATAGATTAATGCCAGAAGTCTAAATTGTTTTTTTTTTTAAGTTTATTTATTTATTTTGAGAGAGAGAGAGAGAGAGAGAGAGAGAGAGAGAGAATCCCAAGCAGGCTCCGCACTGTCAGTGCACAACCTGACGTGGGGCTTGAACTCATGAACCATGAGCCAAAATCAAGAGATGGACACTTAACCGACTGAGCCATCTAGGCACCCCTAACTTGTTTCATTGCAAATGAAAATATGGAGGTCTGTTCTTATTCATTTGGTGAGCAGACAATTTGAAAAAAACTGTTCTTCAATGCCTATTATTTGGATTTCTAAATTTATTTTGTTTTTGTCTTAATTTTTTTCCCTACAGCTACACTTGCTAGTGTTTCACCTCAAACTAATCATGGTTAATGACAATTTGGTCAAATATGATGACATACGTTGCTAACTTTTGTCATAGAGGATGGCACTGGTAGTGACTGAGAACAGAATTCTGGTGGAGTCGATCACAATGGAACTTGAAGCCTTGAGTTATTATAGAAATCTTTCTTTGTTACTTTTCAGATCCTTCCTGTAGGCACACTCACTATTCGTCTTTCTTTCACCCATGTTGACTTGAAAATATCACTCACACGATGAAGGCCTGGGTAAACAGGATGTCCTCCTGGATTTATTTTTCAGGTGACTCCTTAGAACATCTCTTGTACCTCTTCTACTTCAGCCTACTGGCTATTCAACAGTTGTTTAGGTGTCTTGTCATACCTGTTTTCTCTACATATTCATCTTGATGGAATTGTATTGTGATAAGCGGTACTTCAATAGTGGTAGATTGGCTACATTCAAGAACTATACTGTTGGTGATTGTCTTGGCATTCAATGTGAAAATATGTAACATCTATCTTTCAAACACATTGAGGATTCAATAGCACCAAGGTTTGGACAATAGAATGCCAACTAGAGCACCATTTTGGCATATGTATGGAGTGTGTGTGTGTGTGTGTGTGTGTGTGTATGTGCATGTGTGTGAAAGAAACAGAAAGAGAGAGTCAGAGACAGAGAGACAGAGAACTGTAGAAGGCAGAGTCCAGAATATCTTTCATAAGACAGAACAGAAATAATTTTTTAAAAATATAATCAGACTATATTTGATGACTAATGATATGCTTTCTCATAAAATTGCAGATCTATATTTCACTTTCAGGAATAGACATACTATTTCCTTTCAGCTATAGACAAAGGCTCATTCAGGGAAGACAGTATTTTACCTTACAATCACACAACGTCAAGCCAGAGCCATTGTTCTAAAGGAACTGAACCTTCTGCCACTTCAACAACCCCTAAGTGCTGACTGTTAACTCATTTTTCTTTTCCTTTGATGTGACTGTGACAAGAAACAAATTCATAGAAGTGGAATTATCTGTGATGGTAGACCCTTGGATAGCTGACCTTGGAAAAATTAATACAATAAGTGAGTAGTAGTATTCACTACCATCAGATCTGTGCCAGAGTTGCAATTAGGAACATACAGACTTTTATCTGTTGCTAATTCATAATATTCCAGATACAGAGGTTGTTTTAAGCATTATTTGTTAGATTTGTCATTGTGGTCGATATTTGTTGTTTATTTGTTTATACTGAAGTATATGGTTGTAGTACTTATAAGAATAATTTAAAAATATTTATTTAGGTACCAAGAAATGAGTGTGTGTGTGTGTGTGTGTGTGTGCACATGGGTGTGCATGCATGCATATGTCTATGTGTGTCTTTAATGAATAACATGACTTCCATAGGCTTTAAAGTAGAAGGAATCCTTTCTAGGAACAAGTGCTTGGCTACTTCAATATTTATTTCAGCTTAGTTTTAGAATGCTTGGTGGAATCTTTCCAGGACAGTATGTTTACCTTTCTAATGTTATTCTTATGAAGGAGAGTGAGTTTATACTTTCTAACTCTTTGCATCCTCTACTTTAGGTTTTTGCCTAAGTGTGCTTTGGCCACATTCTACAATATTCCCGCTCCCCTGGTATTTAATTATGCTGCTAACCTCTCTCTACACACTTACCCTTGCTCTGCTTATGATTTAAATGCCACAATCTCCTATCCAAATTGACTTCATGTTTCTTTTTTATGTAAATATTAGTGGGGCTCCACCATATTGAACCACATGAATGAGCCTAAGAACTTAATCAAACAGTAGGTCAATTCAATCAAATATCCATCTAGTTTGATTATTATTTTTACTTAATTGATGGATTGAGTAAATTTACTTAGTTGATTGATAATTTGGCCATAGGTCTTGTGTATGAATATATACAATACACAATTTTACATATTTGTATATGTGTGTATATATGCATATCTTAAATATGTATGTAATATATGTATGTATGTAACATATGTATGTAATATGTATGTATGATATATATGTAATATATACATCATATTATAGCATATTTGCTTTGTTGACTCATTCATTCATACATTCAGCCTGTCATTCAATCCATGCTCACTAATAGTGTATCAAGAACACAAAGCTAAGTATAACATGACCTTGGTATTGAAGAGCTTAAACTCTAATGGCGCGTTGGTTTGACTGATAAGCTCTTATTAGCCAATAATAGTAGTAATAATAGCTAATATTTCTTGACTATCATTTATATGCTTGGCATTGTACTAAGTGTTTTATATGCATTATCTCATTTGATATTTATGGCAAGCTCATAAGACATGAATTACTTAGCTTTATTTTAAGATCAAGGAACTGAGGTCCAGAGAAATTAACTAATCCATGCTAGGCTACATAGCTAATGAGTTATAGAACCAGAAGTTGAATTTAGGCAGCCTGAATCCTAGAAGCTCACCCCTAGGCACTGTATCCATATACCTTAGGAGGACAGACCAGGATGGCACGTGTGTAATTTTCTGCCATAGCACCTGACCATTTAGAGCTTTCACACGCATGTTGATCCTGATAAAGGAAAAATAAATGCATAGGCTACTGAGTGACAGAGATAAGTAAGGCAATTTGAGATTAAATATTTTCTAAATGACATTTCTAATATGCAGGTAATTAATACTATAGTCTTTATCCTTCCAATTTTACATACATCTATTTTAATTTTTACTTTAATATTTTAGAGATGCAAAGTTTATTTTCACTATGAAACACAAATATTTAATCCTGACATATATGGAGACCAGGCAGGAATAAAAATTTGATTTCTGGGAATGAAGTGATATGGTTTAGAAAAATATTTTACAACTACATATGTGATGCTAAAGATTCCTTTCCCACAGTTTTTCTTTTCCTTTAGGAATTTTATCCTTGGGTTCCTACAGTGGTATTGTAATATTCAAATAGCATCGGATATTTATTTCCACTTACCAACAATATGTATGTGAATACATATACATATAGTATTATGTGCAGGATAATGAGCCGTGTTTTATTTTATTTTATTTTATTTATTTTTTTTTTTTAAATTTTTTTTTTCAACGTTTATTTATTTTTGGGACAGAGAGACAGAGCATGAACGGGGGAGGAGCAGAGAGAGAGGGAGACACAGAATCGGAAACAGGCTCCAGGCTCTGAGCCATCAGCCCAGAGCCTGATGCGGGGCTCGAACTCACGGACCGCGAGATCGTGACCTGGCTGAAGTCGGACACTTAACCGACTGCACCACCCAGGCGCCCCATGAGCCGTATTTTAGATTTGCTCTTCTCTTGATGATCTTAAATGAGATTTTTTTTTTAATTTAGAGAAAGCACAGATTTAGAGAGTCCAGATTGTACATAGAGATCTGAAGGAGAAATTTTGCCCTTGATGATTGCCTGGTTTTCCTTAAGATAATGCACATACACACTCTAAGTTATTGTTATACTTAGAATGCACATTACTTCAAATGTTGAGAATATTCTGATCTCTTGGTATACCGGTAAAATGGGGCATCTGTGAGACTGAACTTTTAAATTTTCCAAGTTTCAAATGATCGTAAGGTTGTATATTTTTGTACGACATTGTAGAAAAAAGAAGTTAGGTTTGTTAATGTTTTGCTTTTCCAGTTTTCTTCCCTATATAATTTTTTCTTCAGCAATAGGAGAGTCCTAAATAGACTATTAAATAGGTTTTAATATCATTATTTACAATATAGACAATTGTTTCAATTGTGTTATATTATAGGTGGAAAAAACCTACCTAGGTTTCTGTTAAGATTTGAGTTGAACTCACACTTTGCAAATAGTCAATAAATATTTTCGTGAATATATATCTTTTTTCCCCCAGTAAGTCAAAGAATGGAAAAGACTTTAAAAAATAGTTCCCCAACTCTCAGAAATCCAGGGCATCAGTGGAGTTGTGCACATGAGGCATATAAACACAGAATGATTAGGAAGAGGTTCTGTCTCTGACTTTGGGTTAGTAACCCAGTCTCTTAATGCCTCAGTTTCCTCATCTGTGATATTGAGATAATAATTTCACCTTACTGAGGTATCATGCAGATCAAATGAGATAATAAGTGAAAACAGTTCTTCTGGGTTAAGTAGATGCATTTATCCCCTCTTTCACTAGATAAGGTGGGAGACAGTCTCATGTGTTATCCTCTTAGTAACCCGGATGCTTAATACGTGTCTGGCAAAGGCCAAACAAGAAATATGTTTTTAGTGGGTAGATGCATTTTCCTGGAGGGTGTAGTGCAAACTATAATTGTTCCAGGAATTCACAAAAATGAAAGAGAAGTATTCCTGGAGCGCCCACGGAGAGATTTGTGATCGAATTTAGATTTAAGCTGGTACTTGAAGGATTTGCAGTATTTTGATAGGAGGAGAGGACAGGGAAAGGGATTCCAGTAGGAAGCTGTATATATCACAAACAAAGATACAGAAAGGAGAGGGAAATCTGTTTACAGAGCATTCTAAGTGATAACTCACACAATAAAACATTTACTGATAAAATAACAAGTTTTAGAATTAACCCTAATTTTTACTTATTTATATTAATTTTTAATCGAAAAAGAGTTGACATGCAATATTGTATCAGTTTCAGGTGTACAACATAGCAATTTGACAATTACAAAATGCTCACCATACTAAGTATAATTACCATCTGTCTCCACACACAATTACAATATTATTGACCATATTCCTTGCGCTGTGCTTTGCATCTGTGTGATGTATTTATTTTATGACTGGAGGTTTCTACCTCTTAATGCACTTCCCCTATTTCACTCATTCCCTCATCACCCCTCCCCCCCCCCAAATTGGGAAACCAACAGTTTGCTCACTAGATGAGTCTGTTTACATTTTTGTTGTTATTTATTTTGTTTTGTTTTGTTTTTAGACTCCACATATAAGTGAAATCATATGGTATTTGTCTTTGTCAGACTTATTTCATTTAGAATAATACCCTCTAGATCCATCCATGTTGTCACAAATGGCAAGATCTTGTCCTTTTTATGACTGAGTAGTATTCCATTGTGTGTATGTATCATATCTTCTTTACCCATTCGTGTACAGATGGGCACTTAGCTTGCTTCCATATATTGGTATTGTAAGTAATGCTGCAAAACAGATACAGGTGCATGTATCTTTTCAGATTAGCGTTTTTGAACTAATTAGTGTTTGTTCTGGTAAATACCCGGTAGTGGAATTACTGGGTTGTGTAATAGTTCTTTTTTTTTAGTTTTTTGAGAAACCTCCATTGTTTTCCACAGTGGTGGCTCCAATTTACATTCCCACCAAGAGTGCATGAGAGAATCAGTCCTGATTTTTAAAATCATATGTGCCAGGATAAATTTCTAAAGATTAAAGCTTCAAGTTTCCTGCTAGCTTGTAACTACAGATGAGAAACTTAAAACACTTTAGAATAGCCTTTCTGTTTCTACAAGAGAAATGAGAAAAGTTATCCAAAGTAGCATTCTTCATTTACCTATGTGAAACATTATTTGCTATTTAAAATGATTGTTGGTCTGAAGTGGAAAACTGAATAGAAAACCTTTTACATTTTCCTCCCTTTACATCACAGTGACTTCTTTTTTTTTTTTTTTTTTAATTTTTTTTTTCAACGTTTTTTATTTATTTTTGGGACAGAGAGAAACAGAGCATGAACGGGGGAGGGGCAGAGAGAGAGGGAGACACAGAATCAGAAACAGGCTCCAGGCTCTGAGCCATCAGCCCAGAGCCCGACGCGGGGCTCGAACTCACGGACCGCGAGATCGTGACCTGGCTGAAGTCGGACGCTTAACCGACTGCGCCACCCAGGCGCCCCTCTTTTTTTTTTTTTAATTTTTGTTAATGTTTATTTATTCTTGAGACAGAGAGACAGAGTGCAAGGGGGGGAGGGGCGGAGAGAGAAGGCAACACAGAACCCAAAACAGGCTCCAGACTCTGAGCTGTCAGCACAGAGCCTCACTGTGGGGCTCGAACTCACAAGTGGTGAGATCATGACCTGAGTTGAAGTCGGTCACTTAACTGACTGACTGAGCCACCCAGGCACCCCTATATCACAATGACTTCTTGCATAATTTTAGTTCTAAGTTAAATTTCTATGCCTGCTGGCCCAGTTAATAATGGACAGTACTGAGCCTTTTGGATCTGTGAACTGAAATAGAAGACCACAGCCCCTATTTTACTATATAGATTCCATTTTTTTTCCTTCTGATTATGAATCTACAGTTATACAGGTAAAATCTCACGCAAATAGTATTGTAAACACAGAGATTTGGGGGAGACAAATAGGCGTGGCCATTTATTTTTTTTTTTTTAATTTTTTTTTTTCAACGTTTATTTATTTTTGGGACAGAGAGAGACAGAGCATGAACGGGGGAGGGGCAGAGAGAGAGGGAGACACAGAATCGGAAACAGGCTCCAGGCTCTGAGCCATCAGCCGAGAGCCTGACGCGGGGCTCGAACTCACGGACCGCGAGATCGTGACCTGGCTGAAGTCGGATGCTTAACCGACTGCGCCACCCAGGCGCCCCTAGGCGTGGCCATTTAAAATGCGTTGAGGACAACATGAATAGATTAATGGTTAAAGTAAAATCAATAAAAGTTTGAAACAGAACCAAAGAATTCTCTTCTTAGACTGATTCAGAAGGCTTTTGATTTTTAGCATTAGGTGACTTTATGGTCACTTGTTTGCTGAACCTGCTCTGTGTGAGTCTGACACAAACATTTTGCATGTCAAAAGTTGACTGACACTTTTTCTATATACATTTTAGTGTCAAGGCTAAACCCATCAATGAACAGAAAGTCTTTCTCAAATAATAGTGTATTTGTTTACTGGTGTCTACTGTCTGCTTTGAGAGTATTAGCTCATCAAAAAGATATTAAAAACCTAATTTTAGTCATGGGAATAAAATAAAACACAGCACACGATTTATTATTTTATAAGGCTCAGCCGATATATTGATAATGACAGTTGGACAAACAAATTATTAGGTTAGGAACTAAAGTGTCAAACTTGGCATAATCTGTAACTATGATAACTGTCAATGCATTCATTAATCTTATCTGCATAGAAAATTTTATACAAAGTGTGAAATCATTGCTATCAGAAATTGAATGTTTCTTGCACAATTTCCTTTTAATTCATGGTAGAAATCATTGTAAGATGATCAGGAATGCTCTTTCTTTCTTTCTTTTTTTTTTGAGAAATAGGAAAACTCAGATGTAGAAAGAGCACATCATTTTGCTCCATCATTATAATACCATATTCTTTATGCATGCCATAGTTTTCAAAGCATTTTTACTGCATTATCTCATGGAAGAGAAGAAAGATCACTGGACAAGAAATTGAACACAGTGACCTAACCCCAGTTCTGCTATTAAGCAGACTGACCTTGAGTAAGTCTCTTAAGTTTTCTGGGCTACTTTTTTTTTTTTTTAATGAAATAGAGGAATTTGACTAGCGCATAGCTCGGGTATTTCTTGTTCCAAAATACCTTAAGAAATCATTCCTAATGTAACCCTGTGCAACAGGCAAGACATGTTTTCTCTTACTTTGAAAACAAGAAACCTGAGGTTTAGTGAGGTTGTCACATAGAGACAGGAAAGATTACAGCCAGGCCTGGAACACTAAAAATCTGAGGGTTTTACTATTACAGAGGACCCCTCGTTAGATATGGTTACTTAAATCTGACTTGGCTCATCTGTGAAGTTATTCCCTTGAGTGATTGAATATTTATACCTTAAACATCATCAGTAGTTTTCAACAACAGAATTGAAAATCTGTATGTTTACTTACATGATTCGTTAGTTGCTTCGATAGTTAACAAGGGGTGATCACATGTGTAGAAGATGTTGGATTTGCCTTAGAAAGCCAGTCACGTTGAGACAGTGATGATGAAGGCGGCATGAGGTGATGAGAGCTAAACTTGAAAACTTACCTTTTGCTTCTGCAGCAGTGTGACTCTTTTTACTCTATCCCACCAAACAAAATGAGATAAATGAGTGTGTTAGTGTAGATAAGCATTTAGCTGGACTGAACGTATCTAGAAGTGATGACGCTTTCTGCTTCCCGGTGTACCTACGCCTGACACCTAACGCCTCCCAAGATAGATGGAGATCCTGATCGTCATTTATCCTCCCTGCGGTTATTTTGATCCTGTCCTTAAGTTTTAAAAATGTTCTGCTTGTAACCATCTAACTTCTCGCGATCTCTGGTAGTAATCAACAATAGATTTTTGTCTCTTTTGTTCACTGAGAGAGTCCTAGCGCCTAACGGTGTCTGACACATAGTAGGTGCTCAAGTGTTTGTTAAATGCACACATGAAAAGTGACCTCCAAGTCAGTTCTTATTACAAAAAAGAAAAAAAGCAACCCCCAGCAGTGTTTGCTTGTTTTTTGGTTTTGTTTTTGGTTTTTTTTACAATTGAGAGTACTATGTAAACATTTGTGAGCAGAAGTAATTTAAGTCAGAGAGACTTTTCGTCTTTGTTTTTACAGAGATTTTTCCTCCTTAGAAAATGGATGTGCCATATTTGAAGATAGGCCTTTTTGTTGTTGTTTCAACACGTCACTTGGAAGCTAGTGTATTTGAAATTTAAAAAAAGACACAGCATTTATGTTAGGTAGCCTTAATGTTCCCCAGAAAGTTTTTGTCTCTTCCCTCATCGTGTGTTCACCTTTCCCATTGTTAGAATGTGTGCAGAGAAGGCAGATAGCAGAGATGACTTTTTTCCTACCTTTTCCAACTTTCTCAGTTTCACTGATTATTCTTTTCTCCTACTCCCCTCACCCCAACTCCCACTCGGGCTTCCTTTTTTCTGGTTGTGTGCTTTCCCCTCCGTACAATCAAAATGAATTTGACGTGAATGATGAAAAATATAACTAAGGAGGTGAGGGAGGGTCGGGCACCCAGGGACCTGAACCCAGGTCACCATCCTTACACTGCAGTCTGTGTTTCTGGATTTACACAGGTGAAATGTTGACCTAGAAGTACAGTCTATGGAACAACTACTGCAGCTTTAAGCTGTGGAGGTTTATCGGAAAAGAGCAGAAACAAAGGCAAGCAGATGGCTAAAGATGAAGGTCACATCAGATTGAGAAGTTTGTCAAAATGTGATGACATAGGTAATCTGTAAACTGTTATTGCGCCTAGCTGGAGGTGCTGAAAAACATTTTGAAATTACAAAAAACACTGGAGTCGCCAGCACAGAGGCAGAAATGATAGCCTGGAGTGGTTCTGGTCTATGGATGAATGCCAGATGTGGAAAGCGACATATCTGGAATTAATGATATTAAACATGCTTTTCTTTTATGCTCAATAATAACTCTATTATGATTGATACAAACCGCAGACACTTTATCTAGTACAAATGGAATCGTCTGTCATTGACTATATTAAATCATCAATTTCTGCATGATGAGGATCGTTTAGGGTAACTAATCATCTGTCTCGTTCTGAAGTCTTTAAGGCTGATCAGATAACGTTTTGAATACTGCCTGAGCAGCCATGACAATCTAACCCTTCCATGTAAGGATTGAGAGGGGCCCATTATGCCGTCAAAGCCTGTGGAAATATCACAGCTCTTTCTCTACATAATACCCTGCTGTAAATAAATCACTCTCCACCACAAACTTTATTGATCACAAGCACTTCCATGCTTGTGTCTAGTGAAGTCTCTACAGAATAAAATGCTGCTTTATATTTTGTCTTGTCAAAATATTAAACGGCTGTGTCAAGCGGAGTCAGGCTAGCAGTGATGGTGTAATTCTGTGCTAGCCCTTCTCATTCCCTCCTTCTATCTCAGCTGCCAAGCTTACAAAGCAGGATTTTTTTTTTTTTTATAAACTTTCCAATTATAGTCTCGTAAGATTATGAAGCCTTAAGATAAAGTGTCCTAATTTAGAGTGGTGGAGTATTGAGCTCCTAGGAAAGCGACCGTTAGATAAAACAGCATCTCTCCCAAGGAAAAAGATAACCTGGCTTATTTATATACACAACTTTAATGGGCAGTGGGGGTTAGGCTGAAAAAAAAAATCTCTTTAATTTTGCCTCGCAAAATGGAGGGCGGGGTGGAATCTAAATTAGTTTGCCCTAAAGTTCTTATTATTCATGCTTACAAAATGATGCGTTATGATCGAAACCAGCTTGGGGGGTGGGGATCGAGTTAACACCGAAGTCCATCATTAACACAGCACACGCTTTCCAAACGGCAGGGATGGGTTGCCCAGCCCCTAAGTGGTACCACATACTGTAATATGTTTGTGGCAATCCCCAGAAACAACAAGCAGATTAAAAGTGTAATTTACTGCCTGCTAACGCTGAATTTCCTGGGCAGCATCTGGTTTTAATGTAATGTAAAAGAAGTTTCATCCTTTGTCCCTTATAAAGGGGTAGGATTTTGCTTTCAATAGGGAAAGAAAGACCCCGAAATCACTTACAGAGGAGTAGAAGATTTAGTGCTCTGGGCCATTAGTGCTGCTCAGAGGACACTAGGTTTGATCTTTATTCCCTTTTGGAAGATCATTAACTCTTTTAGACATTTAGCAAATAACCTCTTCAAGGCTGGGAGAGTTTCTACACCAACCATAAGAGAGCATTTTGCTCCTGTCCTGCCGGTTTCCAAGCCAGATATTTATTGAAACTTCTGTTTGGTCAGTGTTAAAAAGAAGTTAAGCCATAAGATAAATTGGTAATCTTGGACAGCGAATTTATTTTGGAGTCATAAAAATTGGATGCCACATAAACGGAAAGCGCAAGTCTCTGCGGATCTCCGTGTACACCTCCATCCCTGCCTGGAAGAGATTCTAATGAAGAGAGAACAAATTTTAGCTTAGAGACGGAGTTAAACCCACTGGCATATTTCAAAGAAGCAAGTAAACAGCTTTTTACTTTTTTGATGGTAATAAATTTGAGCCATCAACAACCTTAGCTTTAATTCAAGTTGTAATTCATCTCCATGGTCCCCTGACCAGTATTTTTTCAAGTACTATAATGGGCAGTAAACCTCAAAGATAGTGGTATCAATCAGTTCTGTTTTTAAACAATAGGTCATTAAATCCTACTGAATTGTTTAGTCTCCTTCCAAGTAACGATGGACATGTATTTTCTTGGGAGGAAAATGAAATGTGCCGACATATTTGCAAATGGGTTGTTGGAAATCTTTTGCTTCGAGTTCGAGTTTCCCCCTTACCCGGCCAAAGTTTACTAAATTCACACACCAGGTACTCCTGGCCTCAGGAGGGAGAGCCCGACCTTGAGAGGCTCAGGGTTCACTTAGACTTCTAAACAAACGATAACAGCGCAGCGTAAGGAAGCTACGATGTGGTTACCTACAGTGTTAGCCTTCGTCTTGGATTTACCTATAAGATGCATGTAGGTTACTTTTCACATAAGAATTTAATAGACATCTGTTATTTATGCCCACTTAATTTTCTTATAACACCTTATTGATTTTTTTTTTTCTTCACTGATCTCAAACCAGCTGGAGCTTCCACTCATGCCTGCTCAGAGGTGGGGACACAATGCAGGCCAGGTCATTTGACCTCCTGGCCACTATCTATTCAGGGATAGCCAGGAGTCACACAGTCAGGAAGGGGCAGAGCAGGTGTTTACCCAGGCATGATGGCTCGTGAGTGCATGTTCCTAACCACTATGTTTCACTCTTTTTTAATTTACCTACTGTGGAAGATGCACTGACTGGGTGCGATGAATGCACTGAAGGTAAAAAAGACCCAAGCCAGTGCACAGAGATTCATCGCTGGGACTTTTACTGGAACATCATACTTCTGCTGATTTGCTAAGCTAGGATGCCAAGCTGTCCAAGGACCACTATTCTGAAGAAAGAACTCACCAGACAATGAAGCCAATGGCAGAAGAAAGAAACTCGGAGAGGTGGAGAGATGGGAGGAGGGAAACACTGGAGACTGAATGAACTGAGTGGTACCGTTTGATTTTGTGGATCTGTTCTTCAAGTATCTATCCTTGGATATTTTTTTCATTATGAGAGCCAGCAATGGACTACCCTTGCTAAAGTTAGTCTCAGTTAGGCTTCTCTACTAATAATAATGTGGTTAAAAAGATGTGAATACATAACTCTATTTATGGCTCAATTGGGAGAAAGTAGAGCACCGCCTCTAAGGGATCTTAGAAGCTCTTAGAGTTTGATGGGGGAAGAGACTGGGAGGGGGAGGCTTCAAAGGGAAGTTATCATTTATGAGCCTCAAAATAGGACTTAGATTTCATGGCAACCTTGGTATTGGGTAATAAGGATATAGCTGATAATTGTGCCCTATAATTTCTATTTGAAGATTTTTAAAAATCTATTATCTAAATATTTACTTTCCTTCTATTTAGTGAGCCAAGTTCTCCTAGTTTCTGGGTTTCCCCTGGTTTGCACAGCAGATACTTAGAAGAAGAGTTGTGTAAATCCTCTTTAGCGTATGAAGGTATCATTTAATATCCTGGGAGGTAGCTCTTTTCAGCCACCAGAAAACCGGTTATCATACCATACATGAAAGCGTTAATGCAGTTTCCTCAAGTATGTAGCATACTCCTGGGGAGTAGCTTACACTGTGGGAGAATCTAGGTCAATGTGCATGACTGAAAATAGCTTAACAGTGAATCCAATATGAATTGAAAAAATAATGAGATGAGATCCCAGCCAGGAGATACCCTGACTAGACTGATATTGGGCCTAAAAATCAAGCATCCCAGGTCTTGGAATAGGTGTAGTGGTCAGCCCAACTTTCTTTCCTGGCCTTGCAGAACTGTTGTGAAGAAGCATTGGATGCTTAGATCCAAGTTTGGCCAAAGAGGCTGCCAAAAAGACGAAGAACCCTGTTCCATCAAGAGGCCACATTGCAGTTCGGAAGGGAAACAAAAACTTCTAGTGAAGCGACACTACATTTCTAGGCAATTTTATGTTTTTGCTCAGGATTCCATTACTGCCCCCTGAAGGTATTGCATTTCCTCAGGTTAATATGAATTTATTTGGCTATAAAAAGAGACATTGAAATCTTTCACTGTTCTACATTTTGGTTAGCAGAATGATTATGTAAGGAAGTAAACAAAGTATTCTTTTTTATTTTGGGGAAAAAATGCCTTCAGATTGCTATATTTGTCAACCTGTAACATAGAAAATACTTAAATGATTGCTATCACATTCCCGGTTTTTTGTTACAGGGGAATAGTTTACTGATAACCTCAATATTCATAAAGTAAGATAATTTTCTTAAGTAGAAAATAACAATCTCTATAAACCTAGCGTTTAAAATAACTTTTTTTGGTCACTTATACAAGATACGATTAAGTAGCTGTCGATAATATCAATCATAATTGCCGTTCTATCATTGCGCCATCTAGGTAGTGTTTCTGAAAAGGAAACATGTCTCATTTTTGTCAAAACCTTAAACTACTCAATTCTTCTCCAACGAGAGGAAACAAATAACTCCTAAGTGTTTGCTATGGGCTGTCAGTTTGCCTGATAAGCAGTGCTAGGTATTGTGTGAAATACAAAAGTAGTTAAGACTTGGATGCTACTGTCCTGGATCTTTCAAGCCAATTGCATCTTCAGGGGTGGTTGGTAAGTGAGTAGGGCAAGGAAGCAGAAATGTATGCAATTACTATACAATATGGAAAGCTAAAGTAAGTGCTAAATAGAGGCCCAAGTGCCAGGGGAGACACACGCAAGAGTGATTAACTCTGACTCAGAGACTCAAGGATGGACTCGTGAAAATAATCTTGGCTTTGAATTCTCACGTATTTGAGATGTGGAGTAGGCATTCCTGGTCAAAAGGAGAGCGTAATCAAAGGCATGGTGGCGTGAATGCATGCTGTATTTGGGAACACTAAGTTAAATTGGTATGTTTGGAGGTTAGGAGTTGAGGAAGATTGAACCAGGTAGTGATAAAGATAGGTTGAGTCTAGATAGATTTTTGAGCATTTTAAATAGTAGTCTCAGGGTTTTTTTGTTTTTGTTTTTTGTCTTTGTTTTTGTTTTTTGGGTTTTTTTTTGGCAATGGGGAGGCATGGATGGGGAGTGATATAATTTAGTCCGGATATTTAGGAGACTAATGTTAACAGCATAACAACAGTAGCTAACATTTATTGGGTGCTTGGCATGTGCCAAGCACTGTTCTATATGTGTAGTGTATATTAACTCATCTAACCCTCACCATAGGTACATACGTAGTTATCATTATCATCCTCCTTTTACAATGAGGCACAAGGAGCTTAGGCAATTTGATAATAGCCACATAGCTAAGAAGGAACAAAGCCAGGTTTTTGTCCAGACTTAAGGGCTTCATAGTCTATGCTTCTAACTTCTATTTATGCTCTCAATATCCAATGTAGAGGATGTTGTGAGTAAGTGAAATGTTGGAGGCAGGAAAAACATTCAGTGAGTCCAGGAGGATTATGATGAAGACCTGAATAGGAAGTTAGTGGGGGAAATAAAAATGAAAGGATACATTTAAGAAAAAACACAGATGAAGAAGTAACTAATTTGGGCAATCAACTGGACCTCGGGAGTGAAAGAAAAGGAGGAGACGAAGACAACTTCAAGGTCTTAAAATGAAAGAAAGTGGTGAATTCCAGTAACAAAGATAAGGACTGCATGGGGCATAGGAGTATAGAGGGGGGTTTGATATAATGTTTGGTTGCTAATATGCTAAGTATAATATGCTAAGTAGTTCATTTCTATGCATATGGAATTTGGAAATGGAAGTCTGATGCCCAGGAGAGGGATCAAGGCTGGACCAAGTTTACAGAAGTTGACAGTCACTCATCTGAAATGTTTTGAGTACCCATCATCTGCCTAATTCTGTATTAGAGGTACAGTGTCGAACAAGTAAACATGGTCTCTACCTTCATGGAGCTCACCATGGAAGATAGACACTGTCATATAAATTGATAGATAATTTAAATGGTTATTGATTCCATGAAGAAAAGTGAATGGTAGAACTGGGCCTTTTAATAGCGATCTAACTTTAATTGTGGGAAATTGAAAAGATTTTTCTGAAGATGTTTAATTTGAGCAGAAACCAGAAGAATAAGAAGGAATTCCCTGAATTAATGATCCTGGATGTTCAGTCAGAGGGAACAGCATGTATGGAAATGCTGATGTTAGAAAGAGCTGTGAGAATATGGAACTCAGCAAAGATGAGAGTGGCTGAAGTTTAGAGAATCAAAGACAAATTCTGAGAAAAAATTTGTAAAGAGAGTCAGAAACCAGATCACACAAGACATTTTAGGCTGTGTTAAGGATTTTAGAATTTATTTTCTAAAATAAATTGTTGGCAAATTATTGATTTTAAGCAGAGAAGTGGCATGGGAAGATCTGCGTTTTATTGTGGCTTCTAAGAGGTAGGGCAGATGATCAGGCTTAAACAAAGACATGGTTTATTTTTTTATTTTATTATTATTTTCTTTTTATTTTAGAGAGATAGTGTGTGTAAGTGTGAGGGATGGGGAGAGAGAGAGAGAGAATCTCAAACAAGCTCCATCAAAGCCTGTCTCGATCCCATAACACTGGGACCATAACCTGAACTGAAATCAAGAGTTGGATGCTCAACCGATTGGGCCACCCAGACTCCCCCAAAAAGGACATGGTTTAATTAGGATGTTACACCAATAATACCAGCGGCAGTTGATAGGGATTCAATTGCCATGGTGGTAGTGGAGGAAAAGAGACGAGGAGGCAGAGTTGAAAGATATGATGATGAATCCTCGATGGGAAGTGAGAAAGAAATAGATACAAAAGGTGACTTGTAGGTCGCTTTGAAGGACACTTGAGTGGACTGTTTCCAATCTCAACTAAGCAGATGGATATTGTCCCACACTGGGAACAAGAGTTTAAGAATAGTTGCAGCTCGTTTTTTTTCAAACACGAGTTCAAGGTCCCTGTAATAATTCTAATGGGAGACAATATGCATGTAGCTGACCATGTTTCTGGAGCTCAGAACACAGCATGTGGGAAGTTATACAGATCTGTATTTGCAAATATATAGTATGCAGATGATGTTTAAAGACATGCCGATTTGTCAGATGTCTATGGCACGATGCAAGACTGAGAAGAGAAGGGGTATATGAACCAAGACTTGAAGAACATCAACAGTCAGAGCTAGGGTAGATGACAAGATACTGCTGGTCCAAGAAGACTTAGAATTACGTAGAAGAGAATGAGGTAAACCAAGAGTCTGGTGTCATGGAAGGCTAGCTAAGTAGACAGGTATTTTGTGTGTCTAGAATGTCAAGAAAGATGAGCACAGAACAATGTCCACTAGATATAATATCATGGATATCAGAGGTGACCTTAATGAAAACAGTTTTGATACAGTGGGTCTAGTCAGATCGGACCACATTGAAGAGTAAAGAGTAGATGAGAAAGTGGAGATGTGCAGATAGGCAATGCTCTCCAGAGCTCGACTGTAAAGGAGAGAAAAGAATTAGGGCGCTTGGGGCAGCTCAGTCAGTGAAGTGCCTGATTTCAGCTCAGGTCATGATCTCAAGGTCTGTGAGTTTGAGCCCTGCATCATGCTCTCTGCTGTCAGCGTAGAGCCTGCTTCAGATCCTCTGTCTCCTTCTCTCTGCTCTTCCCCTACAAGTGTTCTTTCTATTTCTCTCTCAAAAATAAATAAACTTAAAAAAAAGAAAAGAATTGAAGCAGGAGCTTGAAAGACGTGTGAGGAAAAGGCAAGGCTTATTGTTGTATTTTGTTTTAAATATGAGAACTATTAAATATATTTGAATGCCAAGGAAGGACTTTAGTAGAAAAAGAGAGATTATGCATGAAAAGACATGGAAACAGATGGAACAAGGTCCCTGAGAGGGCTGGAACTGACGAGATCTGAGCTAAAAGTGGAGGAATTGGTCTTTGTTTTTGTGGGAAGGATACACACCTATGTTCTAAAGAAGAGGTACAGTGAGGACAGGGCCGAGGCAGCTGGGCTTAGAGATTTGGTGGTGGGCAGATAAAGGCACATTGACCTGATGGCTTTTTTTTTTTTTTTTTTTTTTTTACTCTGAGATTCATGAAGCAAGGTCATGCATGGAGGTGACAAGAGAGAAATACAACCTTTGAGAGTCAGTGGTCTCAAGTCTAGAATGTATTGTGAAAGGAAAAATGTTGTGAGGTCAGAAACTTAGAGAATGACTGCATTTAAGGATCCGAGGGAGAAAGAGAAGTGTGTGCAGAACAATAGGAAAGGATGGGCCCAGAGGCACAAGGAGAGTAAAGACCCTAAGTTATAACAGAAAAAAAGTTCTGGTGTCCCCAGAGGGAGAGTCAATGTCAGGTGACCTGACTAAAGCTATTGGAAAGAGAGTGTTTTTAAAATATTTATTTATTTATTTGAAAAGCGAGAGAGATTTAGAGCTTGAGCACGGGAGAGGCAGCAGAGTGGGGGAGAGAGAATCCCAAGCAGGCTCCACGCCTTCAACTCAGAGCCAGACACAGAGCTCGAACCCACGAACCATGAGATCATGACCCGATCCCAAATCAGGAGTTGGATGTTGAACCGACTGAACCACCCAGATGCCCCAAGATAGTATTTTTTTTAAAGTCTGTGTCATCTGACAAGTGCTGTACTAAGTGCTTCATATGAATTAGTTCATGGCAAAGGCTAAGAAGAATGTAATATTAACTGTAGACAGATTAAGTGACTTGTCTAAGCTCAAATGGCAAAGAATTATGTAGGGAGGCTTTTCATGTAGGAAAGACAGAACCCGAAGCCCATGAACTCACCACCCTGCATACTACCTCAAAAGGCTAACGAATGTATATTGGGCCTTTGCTATTAGTAAGCATTTTGCTAAGCATTTTATTTATGGAAGGGTTTAGGTTGCTATTCAAAATAGGAAAAAATAATCAATTAAAAATAGAGTTGCCAGTATTGGTGCTTACCTGAGATAGGAGAATGTGCTGTGCTCAGAAACCACAGTAAGCTATTTTATTAAACTCATAAATAATAGTATTTATTAAGTTGCTCATTCCCTAAACACAAAATTGAAAGATGGAAAGGGGTGAGATGGGCTTAGATCAAGATATTCTCTCACCTGTGGGAGTTTACTAGGTATGAAGGACTCCATACAACCAAAGAACAATGGAATCATCATTAAAAAATAAATACGTGAATAAAATATTGATAGTGAGTAAATGCAAAGAGAGTGCTCAACACAGAGAACATTTTAGGAGTTGGTTGTTCAGATCCAGATCAGAGTACTTCTTCCTGGAAATTGGGCTACTTGATGAAATTTCTGGAGAAACATGGTATTTTTGCCCTATGTCCCTAAAGCTCCCTAATAAAAAAAAAAAAAAAAAAAAAAACATTATGCTCCAGGGGGTCCAGATTCTAAACAAGGCCAGATCACAATGAAAACAGATGATGTCGCTGATGCCTTATAAGGAAGGCCAGAGTAGGTAGTTCAAAGGTCAGGATGGGGTGCTGGTGGTGTTGAGGGCTGCTGAGTTAAGAACACTCTTGCTGGTCTCAGAGTCATGTATAGAATCTTTATACACTAATGGCATATGAAAGGAAAATGTGAGGAATATTCATCACTATGTCTAGTTATGTCTATATGTATATCATTCTGTTCATTATTCTATTATTATTCTATTCTATATCATATCTATTCATTTATCACCTATCTTCTACGCATTTATTGTTCTCTGACACTGAAACAGATAGAAAAAAATATAAATGTATTGTCAATGCCTTATAATAGCTTCAGGTATTTTTATTATATTGCAGTTTCTATATTAGAAAATGATCTCCATGTTCAAGTAGATGGATCATATTCACAGAACTTGGTTGATTTGATTAAGGCAGCTACTCTACTTAAGAAGTCTAGGATAATCGCTACTCAGTCTCCATCCACATGACAATTTCTCTTTATGAGGAAAAAAATCCAATTTAATCCTGTTTATAGAGGTATTATTTGCTAATCATTGTAAAGTAAAAGTTTCAAGACATTAACTCTTGGGATGTGAGGTGCTTTACCACATTTTGATTAATAACTGCTTTTTATACTTAAACACTTTAAATACCTCCTGTGTGTCTATCCGTCTGTCTGTCTTAATAAAATCAGGGCACTGAGAGAAAGTAAGAATATTTTGTGTATTTGTGGGGCAGAAACAGGTTTTGTACAGGGCAAATCTCCATTTTCTTCTCATTAAGAAGACTTGCCCACTTCCAGCCCTTAGAGAAAAGCAGTTTCTAGAAATCTGTGCATTATAAAAAAAAAAAAAAAAAAAAAAAAAAAAAAAAAAAAAAATTCACAGTGGAATGTATCATGAGCTTTGGCGAGAGTGGTTTTGCTTGCCATACGAAGAAGCGTTCAGAGGAGAAGAGGGATTCTGGATCAAAATGAAGACGGCTAACTTGAAGTGAGTAAAGCATTGGGTATAAAGGACGCCCCTACCACATGGAAATTTCTCTTCTTGTGACCCTTTGTTCTCCCCCTAAGACCTTGATTTTAAGGCTGTGGTTTCTGAGGGGTGGGAATTGCTGGGAATGGCTGGAAAAGGAATCCTGAGTGATTTTCTTGTCCTTTCGAAATCTTCTTTAAAGTCTGGACATGTCAGGCCACTGCTAAATCCGTCTGGCATAGCATTCCTGACAGGCAAAATTACTATCTTGGAGTCTGCCTTCACTAGAGCTTCTGTTTGAACTCCCTGGAAGCTGACATCCCCATAGAGTATGAAATCCACCACACTGGCTGTCAACAAGCCGGCAGCTTACTGACTTGTGTATTACCTGCTGGCTGTTCCTCCAGAGTGAAGAGTCTTGTCTGATGATTTACCCCAGAAAAGAGTCTTGCAGATTAACTGGGAATGAGCATCCTGTGACCAAATAAGAGTGTGATTCTCGTTCACCTACCCGTTTGTCTCCTATTCTCCAGTGTCCTAAGGGCAAAGATCTAACAGGCTACTTTCTAGCAACGCATTATTTTAGTCATCTTTCAGCTAAACGAAAAATCCAGAAGCAAAATAGATCATTGGGGTCTACTGTATGAAGTGGCAATGCTGCAGAGATCAGCAGATCGATACCTATTTATAAACAGATTTATCTGATTTCATTTACCATCGAGAGTATATGTCAGTGTGTGTGTTTCCTTATGTATATACATCTAGCAAGTTTGGGATAAAATATTTAAATATGAATAAAAAAGAATAAGCCCAAATGATCTGGATAAGAAGTCACTTATAATTTATAAATACACAGTCAGTTGGAAAATAGATAGCTGCCTAACTAGATAGACGGGTAAATACATACACACAGCAAAAGAAATTGACACTAAACTGAAACATGATTTATTCAGGGATTTTTTGGAGTACATGGAAAATTCTGCTACCAACAAGATTTCGCCACTCCCTTTTCCCCCACCCGTGACACGGGTTACTTCTCTCTCTTTTTTTTCTTCTCCCTTCCCTTCCTTTCCTGCTCTACATAATACTTGCTCAGCCCCGAGGAGTGTGCTGAGTGGTGGGGCTGGTAGCAGGCAGCAGATTAGCAGTAATATTTGAGAGACAGACTCCGGCTGCCTCCCTTCATCACTTTGCTCTCACTTCCAACTTCAACCCTTCCCCCACCACCTGAAAGGCAATCAAAGATTAAGTGGAAGAGAAAAATATGTCAACGTTTTTTCTCTTACAAAAGAAGTCTATTTGTCTTACAGCTTGATTAAATGCCCTAGTAGGTTATGTTTACTTAAGTTTTTTGTTTCTTTTTTTTGTTTGTTTGTTTTTTTTTGTTTTTAATTGGATGGCTAGCCCCGTGGTTCTGAAGCACACCACATGGACCCCACAGACTAGTCAGCCGCAGTCACTCTAAACAAATATCTAGCCTGGAGTATGACTACAAGTTTGTAGAGTTTTTTTCCCCCTCTAGTGAGCCTAACTAGTTCATAGTAGGTGGTTTTGTGTACCAGCAACAATTTTTAAAGAGATTCAGGGATGGAAGCAACGCTTGCCTCTTCTGTCCTGTGTCTGTAAAACAGGAAAAAAGTAATTTTAAAATATGTAGTTCCATTGTCATCTTAAGAGTCTTGTATTCGTCAGACCATGTAGCCTGATTTTAGGTACCCAGGATAATATTGTTTCTTTCTGATGGTACCTCCGGCTGTAGACATTTCCTGTTAAAATCTACTAGTTAAGCAAACACTAAGACTGTCAGAAAATCGGTATTTTCATCTGTAAAATGGGGATAATGGTACTAGTAAGGGATTAAATACCATCCATATATTATATATTAGCATTGTCTACTATGATACCTATAATTACACAAGAAGTATACAGCCAACATTAGCTTAATTGAATTTAACCATTCCTACAGATTCTAATGAGCACCCCCATTGATACTAATGGAATAAAGCATTACTATTATCATGTAAATTTATGCACATAATAGCCTCTTTTAAGGGCAAGCGCCTTAACCCTAAATCTTGATATTAATGGTAATAAGCAATCTATATATACATAGCACTTTACAGATATCGAAGATATGTAATATCCATTATCTCACTTTACCCTTCCAATGATCCCAAGACATTTTAAACAGAAGATTACTGAAACTCCTAAAGTTTAAAAAGCACATTCGAGGTCATACATGTACCGTGCAGTGGGTGAGGGATTGGAACTCAGAATCTAGAACCCATCTGGAATCAATGTTCATTAATTTTAATAGAGGACAAAGCAGGTAGGACATGAGATGTGTTTATAGTAACCAAATCAGGCAGATGTCTGTCTTCTCCAGCTTTAGGCAGCTTTAGGCCGTATTTTACTGAATCTCCTGAAGCTAACATTTATACGCCAACGTGTGGCTAATCTCTATGAACCCCACACCAACAATACAAGGGTTTATCATTTTTTCACACAGTCTCAAGCATTGAAAAACTAAGATTTTCCTATTTCGGGGGGATATAAGTGGACCTCTAACTACAATTCTGTGAGCACCATCCATTTGTTAGAGTTCATGATAGCAGTGAGAGGGGCACAGGTGTCAGGAAAAGGGAAACTATGGAATACATGTAACAATTTATCCATACATAAATACCGCTGTTTATTTATTTATTTATTTTGAGAGAGAGAGAGAGTGTGAGAGAGCGTGAAGAGGGAAGGGGCAGAGAGAGGGAGAGAGAGAGAATCCCAAGCAGACCACACTGTCAGCCCAGAGCCCGACGTGGGGCTCGATCCCACGAACCGTGAAGTCAGGACCTGAGCTGAAATTGAGAGTCACATGGTTAACTGACCGAGCCACCCAGGCACCACACCAACATCTAATTTTTGACAAGAGGCAGTTCCATTTTGAACGATTCTAGAAACTCTAAGCTTTGTCCATTTCGTAGGATCAATAAAGTAGTTGTGAATTATTATCACAGTCATTGTCAATTCTGATCTTTCTCAGTAAGAAATGTCTTAGTAAGACATTTATTCATCATTGCTTGTTCTAGAAAGACATTTATTTTTTATTATTTTTTTTAAATTTTTTTTTTCAACGTTTATTTATTTTTGGGACAGAGGGAGACAGAGCATGAACGGGGGAGGGGCAGAGAGAGAGGGAGACACAGAATCAGAAACAGGCTCCAGGCTCTGAGCCATCAGCCCAGAGCCTGACGCGGGGCTCGAACTCACGGACCGCGAGATCGTGACCTGGCTGAAGTCGGACGCTTAACCGACTGCGCCACCCAGGCGCCCCTAGAAAGACATTTAGAGTGTTTATTATGACCTTTATTTTTCGAAAAGAAAAGAATATCTTCATTTTGTATGAGTAATCTGTGACAGTGTGAGGGAAAAAAGCTAATTACATTGTGTGTAATTACATTGTCAAATTCCAACAATGCTCAAATTAATCTTCCTATTTGGTTTTGCATTAATCATATTTTTAATAAAGATCGCTTGCCCCTGTGCAGACATTTCGGTACTCTGGCCCAATATCTTGTCTGAAAAACGAGCTCCTCCTACAACAAGCCTCATGCCTGGTTGTTCTCACATCAAAAATTTCTTCGCAGCATGCATTGGAACCCTTTTTAGAAAAAGATCTCAAAAAAGAGAATGCTTTGGGGTCAGTTGTTTGCTTTTACCAAAAAGTCAAGAAAACACGGCCTGGTTAATGTGAATATGAACTCTAAAAATCTCATTCTTGAACAGTAGGAATACTACGAGGCTAGAGGATGTAAATTGCAGCAGTTGCCAGTAACCACTGGCCTCGCCACGGCCCTTTGGAGTGTTATAAGGCTTTTCTTATTTTTTATTGGAACTACACCAGGAATTACACTCGGAATTATGTCAGTCCTGCGGCAATTTTCAAGAAGCCGCAAGTCCGCGATCCTGAAACTTTGACTGCTGACAAGAACTTGCTCGGAGCAGCAGTGTTATTAACAAGCCACCTTTCCGGCACCCCATCCGCACTGGAAGCCATCCCCAACTCATCACCTCCATCTGTCTCTCCGTACGACGGGGCGTGCACACCAGCAGGCTCCGGCCACGAGGTTCAGTTTGCTGCTGAGTTACTCATCAAACATCCCGTGCTGTGTGGACTACTTACTCTCAGTACTGTGGGCTGCAGGCGACCAGTCTGTGAGCCTGACAGAAATGTACTTACCTCCTTTTATAATGAAGGCGCTTTAGGCAGTCATTGTGAGGCCTTGAGAATGAAGATATTTAAGCATGTGCCCAAAGAAATACATTCGGTACCGTGGGTGGCTCTCTGGGATTTATTACACCCCTCAGGGGAGGTGGGATCCCTCGATTTGATGTCATCCGGGCTTTGTTCTCTGCACAGTGTCCTCTGAAGGCTACCAGCTCTGGATTCTTGTTCCAGCTTTTAAAAGGCCTCTGAGGACTCATAAATTCAATGCTTCTGTATTAAGGCACAGGATATGCATGTGCCTACTGTTCTGTTCAGGTCCGGTCTTTTCCTGGCAAGACTCCACTTTCACTCTTGCTGCTGGGTACCGAATGGTATGCAAATGACTTACCACCCACTAGGGTTTTGTTGTTGTTGTTATTTGTTTATTTATTTATCTTTTTTTCTTTTTTTAAGGAATTTTTTTTTCAACGTTTATTTATTTTTGGGACAGAGAGAGACAGAGCATGAACGGGGGAGGGGCAGAGAGAGAGGGAGACACAGAATCAGAAATAGGCTCCAGGCTCCGAGCCATCAGCCCAGAGCCTGTCGCGGGGCTCGAACTCACGGACCGCGAGATCGTGACCTGGCTGAAGTCCGACGCTTAACCGACTGCGCCACCCAGGTGCCCCCCCCTTTTTTTTTTTTTTTTAATTAAACTGGCCCTGTAACTCCCACTTTGCTTCAGAATGGTGGGTTATCCACGTTACTCCTGAGAAATTTGATTTTCATTTTTTTAAAGTCTTAGCTTCCTTTCTGGGTAGAAATGGGGAAATAGCGGGGGGCGTTTCTCACATTGTTAGCTTTCTCGGATTCCGTGCGCGGTTGTGATATAGGGAAATCTCAATGACTGGCCACAGAACAGAATCGTACACAGATCCTAGAAGTCATATTTCCTTTGGGCTCGGTGCACGATGGAGCACATGGGCTGTAGAAAGCGAAGCCTTATGATGTAATTGGCAAGGGCAAGGCATGGATACTGTGGTAAAACTGTATTTCCACATCCAGCTTTGTCCCTTGCCAGCTACTTGGCCTTGAGTAAGTTAAATGACCTAAGCCTCAGTTCGGTCATCTGTAAAAAGAAGGAAATAGTGTCCAACTTTTAGGTAACTTTGGGATGTGGTAGTAATGAAACCAGATAGTACATATACTGGACTAGCACAGAACGTGGCAAATAGTAAATACTTAACTGTTAGGTTATACCCCTGTTATGACTGAGGACAGAATGTTCTTCTAAAAGCAAAGGAGAAAATTAAACCGAATGATTCTTTTCGATTTTCCTGTAGCCAAACTTTCTGCTTTATCATAGCCTACGATTTTTAACTCACGGGTGGAGAAACTGAAAGAGAAAATTAAAAGTGCTATTTGGTGATTATATTCTGGAGTTCTGCAATAGGACTCAACCACGAATTCAAGACTTCAGGTCCTCCAGATGTGTCTCTATCCATAAAACTGTATTTCCTTTGACTCGTATAGAACTGTGTACCCAGAGGGCACTCAATAAAAATAATGACAAAAATCAACCCATTGCTGCACACAGGAGTGAACTTGAAGATCGATTTCATATTATTTTTAGTGTTCTTCAAAGCACCCGGTTTCTTGGGGGAAAAGCAAGCCATATTGCTTGTAAGCTTTTATGTTTTCTTGTTTAACATCTGTCTTGGTCTCAGACTTTGCTACCCTCACTGTCATGTGGCAAACTGGTCCTTGAAATTAAATGTTATCAAACATACTAACTAGCTTATTTTATGGAACCAGGGAGATAGCTAGCTTTAGATTGAGGCACCAAATGACACCTACCCATCACATACCACGACAAAGGTTAATAAAAATGGTTCTTACACTAGAACATTGAAATCTTTAAGCCAAATGGCACACAAATGAGTCTAAGTAAAACTGGGAAAACATGAATAAGATGGGTTGAGTCCATCGATGACAATATCCTGATTGTAACCCTAGACTATAATTTTGCAAACTGTTACCATTGGGAAAGATTGGGGGAAGTATAGAGGAAAGATATTTCTGTATTATTTTTCACAACTGCATGTGAATCTACAATTATCTTAATAAAATGTTTAATTAAAAATATGGAAGATAGATATCTTCATAACGATTCATACTTACAAGGATTGTTTCTAACACACCTTTAATTGCTCATTGCTTTGTATACCATCTAAGTGAGATGTTTTCTACAATTGAACGATTTAGTTGGTCCACAGTCTTTAGATTTCATAGAAAAATGGAATGAAGTGGCTAAACTACTATAGCCTGTTTGTTCTTTCAAACAAACCTAGGAAATTGGAACAGTCCTTACTTTTGGACTTAAAAAAAAATTGGCCAGAGGATAAACAGAATCCACAAAAGAAATTTGCGTGTAAAGCAGCACAGAAAGGCCTTCAAGAGAAGAGCATCTCTCATTGATCTATTTTTAAAATATATTGTGACAAAATCCAAAAGTTTCCATCTTTCAGTTCTGAAATGTATATAACCATTAGCATCAGCAGACGTTACTCCTGCTGGGACCTTAAACATAGTTATTTTCTGATTGTCCTTTCTGACGCCTTAATGTCCCATGGCCTATGGTGTTTGTTTATTTTTCATGTCAGATTTTCTTAATATTCTTGCTAAAATCATTGGGTGCAGATTCATGTTTCTCATGGTAACAGTGATTTTAATCCACTCACGTGAGCATAAACAATTGTTATCAATACTAAGGATCCAAAATGACTCTAGATCACTAGAGGTGGTACACTTGAGTGTTAGCATGGCAGGAGTCAGTGACAATACATCTTTTTCTTTTAGACGTCAGTAGAGCCGTGCTGATTTTAGCCATGGGAAAGAGTGCGGGAGGGGAGGAAACCATGGCTTTCTAGCTGTGTTTCTGTAACTCAGGTATTTACAGCTGAGATAACTAATCCTCTTGGCTTTTCTTTGCTTTAGCGAAAACGACACCAACACATAATGCAGAAGACCGGATCTGATCATGGTGGAGTGTTACTTATATTTGTTTCGAACTATGTTAAAGGAAAAGGAGGGAAAGATGCTTTATTTTGGTTACCTAGCAATTATTTCCACATCTACTCCCCGTTATCTCACACCCCCTCCCCCAAGACTGTAGAGATCAGTATGGACAGTAAGTTTTACATTTTCAATATTTCCAGATACCATTCAGTCCTTAAAAATCTGAAAATTGTGTTCAGAAACTCTGAAACATCTATGCCTCTAACTTAGGTTGTTAAATAATGAGTTATAGGGAAAGACATGGAACACACATCTTTTTCTCTGATTGTAACTCAGGTGCCTTGGGGATATGATTTCACAGACCTTTAAACTAAAAGCATTCATAGCGTCTTTGCCTACTTTTCCCACAATCTGCATGTTGGGTCTTTCATCATCCACTCTCAGATTTAGTTGGAAATCTCCCAAAGTGTAGCTCATATAACTCTCCTTGAAAGGCACCTGCCCAATCAACCACACTTGACTTTAAGGAAGTTTTGTGGAAACTAATTACAGGAGAATCATGATAATCCCCAAACTCTTAGGTAAGTAGGAGACCCTGTGGAAGTATGTGGTCATATTAACAGCTTATTTATGGAATGTGGTCTTTATTTTGGCAATGTTTTTAACGGGTTCACTGTACACTTTTAAGGCACATGAGTATGCATTTGCTGCTCATTACTCGCTGCAGTTCTGGGGCAAAGCTGGGTACAAAGAGTCTCTGAAGGACAAACCCGACCATTCATCTGTACACATGTACCATGCTGGCTGCTGTGTGTTGTAGAAAGAGGCTCTGCAGATTCTCCAATCGGAGGAAATAATGAGCTTAAAGCAACAGCTCCTCTGAAAACAGTTGGCAGTTAGATAATGATGGATATGCTACAAATTCCAGAGATACCAGCCAAGAGAGACGAACGATGCATACAGAGAAAGGAAGGCTAAAATCTATTACCTCTGTTTTAGGGGTGAAAACACAAGATGCTGTTCAGTATGGTGGCGTCATTGTTTGAGGAACATTGTGCTACATAATAAGCAGCACCGCATTCCAAAACAAATTTCTTCCTGAAGGAGGTTATTAAGAAAAAAAAAAAAAAAAAATGGATGTGATGGGAAGAGCTGCAAAGTGAAAGTTGAAATCCTGGCCTCAAGTTGAGGTTTTCATCTGTGCTCTTTTACGGAAATAACTTCACAATCAGCAACTTGGACCTTTTTTGTAAGGGGCACATGGTCTGGTCAACTTAAGACTGTGTTGATGGACATCAATACCATCGATTAAAAAGTAAAAGTTCTGTCAAACAGTAGTTTGATCTTCATGACAGCAAACAGCCTGTTTGATGTTTTTATTGAATCAATTGATTTTTTTTTCGCTGAATTGATTGGTTGTTTTACTGTCATGTGGGCACTTCCTAAATCAACATGTGCCTCTGTAGAGGCGTTTTTAAAATCGCCTGAATTCATAGATGTGTCTAGAATTTTAGACTAACAGAATCTTATGAAATCCAAACTGCATCAGAATAAATGGCATCAATGCCGAGAAAGAGCTTTTTGTTTTTCCTTTTCCTAAAGTTGGATTTGAATTTCAGAATTCAAGCAACTCAGTGTTACAGACCGATAAAAGGTCATTTTTTTTCTTATCTCTTTTAAGTATGTACTTTGGATGTTGACTGAGTTGTTAGAGAATACGCTATCAATAAAGGGAAATTGATTTGTAATAGATTTTTAAGGATAAAGAAAAAGGAAATAGATCTTTGTGCTGCCACATCTCTTTAATAGATAAGCTGACACATTAGCCAGGTTTTCCTGCCTTTCAAGGGAGGTATCTACTATTCACTGTGGTCAAGATTTTATAAATGCCCAGTGGGTCCTGCAAAATGTCATTGTTTCTCTAATATATTTAGATTTACCAATAGGCTTTCGTTTTAACAGTGGAGGGTAAGCACAAAGATAAAGTCTGCTATATTCTGCCATGAAAGAGATGCATTGGCTCTTTTACTCTGCATATGGTGGGAGAAAGCGGTTGCAGATTTGTTTTATCTGTTCTGGTTTCAATGCAACATATTAAACACCACATCTCAAAGAAAAGAGATTGATGCCACTTGTATAATCAGCGTGTCTTGTCTCCCACAGGGGCTGCAGTAGGATCTCTTTATAAGGTGGACTGTGATGACCCTGTAGGGTCAGTTTATAATGGCTCTGACCTATCCACTTTCAACACACTTTGGGGTTATTCAAAACTCCAAATTCACTTAATAATGAGATTCTACCTATTCGGTGCATCCCTTCCTTTGACACTAACTAACCAAAGCGTGCCTCTAGATTTTCTTCTGTTGTCCGTCCATCCATCCATCTATCCATCCATCCATTCACCGTCTTCCAGCCCTCAGATCCTCTTCAAGACATCTGACTTACAGCAAATACCTTTGATTCCTACTTGCTTGATCACAGTTATCTGACACAAGTTTTCCTACTTCCTGTCTTACGCAAACTTCCAAAATACCTTTGTTCTTGTATCCTTCTTATCACCCCAATAAGTCCATATATTTTTAGCTCTTTTTTCTTTGCATCCTATCATGTAAGGACAATTTAATGAGCCAGAGCTTTCCTTTTCCTCTTATGTATCTGTGCTTTGTAATTATTTCCTGATTCTTCTGAATGAGCATTGATTTCTAGTAGCTCTATCACCACTGCCCACAAATATTTTTATGTCTTCCCTAACAAAAGGAAACGATGTCTCCAGCTCATAGTACTCTTCAGAGTTACTACACTTTTACTGCCAAGTTTCTCCAGAGAGCAATTTACAATTCCAGCCATCATTCCCTCACCATCCCTTCACTGACAGTCTGGCTTCCAGCCTCATCACTTTACAGGAACTCCTTTTCCCAAGGTCACCAGTGTCTTCCTAATTGCCAAATCCAACAGTGTGTTATCAGTCCTAATTCCTGAAATCACTGTAGCATTAAACACTTACTTGACTTCTTTGACTCTTGCCTACATTTTTTTTTTTTTTTTTTGTCCCTCAGAGAACTTGCACATTCTCATGGCTTCAATTTTAAGCATCAGGGATGGATGGAAAAGGAGCTTTGATATCAGAAAGATATCCATTTTAATTCTCGATGGTTCTCCCTTTTATTAGCTATATGATCTTGGATACAGTTTTTACCTCTTGTACCCTAAGTTTATGCCTCTAAAAAGTAGAGCTAATAACGTTTTTGCATGGGATAAATAGGATTAAGTAAAAATGAGCAGCATACAGTGGATGCTTAACAAATGTTCGTGTCCTTGATTTTCCTGAATAATTTTCTGGACTTCCTGCTAAGTTTCAGTCATATAGTCTCCTTAGTTGCTCACTTCTACTGGTTGCTCCCAGTACCCCCTCAGTTGTCCACATTTAAGCACACACATCGTTTTTCCTCTCATGACCATCACCCCAAACTTCCTCTTCTAAAATTCTTTGTTTCAGAGTCACCATGGCCTTCACAAAGGCCAGTGACAGCTGCCTGGGTTCACTTGGGAAGCTCTTGACTGCTGATCCTCAGAAGGGTTCATGGCCATGTTCTTCTGAGGAATCTCCATATCTGTGGCTGCTAGTATTTCTCTTGATGCAATTCTAACTCTATGTTATATGAAAATATAACAAGAGATTGCTTGGTAAGCTGGCTTGCTCCTGACTTCTACCCTTGACTTTCTCTTCTGGGCCCAAGAGAGAATCTGGGTCCTGGTTTGGGTCCATTCTTGGCTCTCTCCTCAGCTCTCTCTGGTTTTGCTGCTTTCCCTAGAGGTTGATAAGCAAATTCATGGTTGCCCAGGCCACCTAAGTTGCCTCCCTAGATAGCTTTCTATTGCTCTCCCCTTTAGGGTGTGACAAGTGATGTCATCACTTTCAGCCTCTCAACCTGGAGCACTTGAATTAGGTTTTCACTTTTATTCCCCTCCTCTCTCTCTAGGACAACTCCCTGATCCATTCAACCCTAAATAACTGTAACTTTGCAAAGCTTCATACATGCATCTTTTCTTTCGTTATTTATACCAATAGAATAATAATGTCACTTAATAATGTTCTTACAGCAACAACAACAGCTAAGATTTGTTGAGAGCCTATGGTGTGCTAGCCATTTTGGCAAGACTTTACAAGCTTCGTCTGTTTTAAAAGAGAAAATTGAGGCTTAAGGTCATAGTAAGTACAGGAGCTAGGGATTTAGCTCAGATTTGTCAGCTCCCAAACCCATGTTCTTATTCACTGTTGTACTTTCTTTGAAACGATCACATTTCCTTGATAGAAGCATTTATGTGTTTTTCATAAGTATTTTTCAAACTGCGTATCTTTCTAACCACACATTTTGTGAAATTGCACTGAACAAGCGGTTTCAGGGAATTAGAAATAAATTGTAAATAAATTATTACTTTAGTAAAGATTCACCCAGTATTAGCCAGAAAAAAGAACAGTCCCAATACTGAGAGAAACCAGGAGAGGGGAATAGTGTGATAGCACAGAGAAAGGAAATGTTGACAATTTACTCTCCAGTGATGTCAACTTGTTCATCAGTGGAGGCATTCTCTGGTTGGGAAGAAATAAAAGGGAGTGTCCTTGGAAAGAGTCAAAACTGAAACAAAGCAAATGGTGTCAGGCAATAGGAAGTCAATGGAGAGGAGCAGTGGTGTGGTTTAGGAGAACAGTTTCCTGCTTGAAATATTTCCCATTAGCATGAAGCCCTTGAACATGTGCACTGTAATGTCAAGACATTTGTATGGAAATTTTAGCACTCTTTGTGCATAGTCTGAGACAGCAATGGACTTGCGATCTGAACACTGAATTTTCTTCCTACCTCTACCACCAAACAGCTGCTTGACCTTGGACGGATCTCCCAACCGTCTTGGTCCTGAGTTTTCTCATCTTTAAAATCCCTGGAGTTGGACTGTGTGGGCTGTAAAGCTCTCCCCTGTTTTAGCAAGAGGTATTCCACCTGCTCAAAACGTGGTGAGGACTTAGAGCTTAGGTTTGTGGACCACCATCCCTGCGACCCAATTACTAATTCCATATGGATGTCACGGGTTGCTCTGCTCACTCGGATTGTGGAGGAAATTTAAAATCTTGATAAGAGAGTCCCCACATGGGGGATAAGCACACGACCTCAGAGGTTACACACCTTTTGTAAAGTACCAGAGTGTGTTAGCACTCAACTCTGCCAGCAAGATCCCTTTCTAATTCTTGAGTCAAGCCCTCTTCTGCCCCTGGGTGCATCCATTTCATCGCAACTGCTGCATATAACTTCGGTTGGCCTGTGGCCTGGGAGGGTCTGTGCAACCGCAATGTGCAGGAACAATTACAACCGAACAAGGGAATAATTTGGTCAGTAGTTTAGTATCTCAAGATCTAAAGAATGATCACCTTCCGTTAGACTAGTAGACCCAAATTGCCCTTTTTATTGCTTCGCTAAAACACACCACTTTGTCCAGTTCATTTATTGACTTTTTCATCTCAAGCACAAATTCTTACCTAGGTGGAAGTTAAAGGCCCACAACACACTAATTGTAAAAGCGAAGAGTGCCGATTCAACAGAATTCCAAAACCACGGGAAATGCCTGTGAACTTGACAACTCTTGTGTAAATGAAGCCTGAAAATGATTTTTTTTTTTTTAAAAGAGGCCTTGGGTGTTCCTCAAAAAAACTTTACCTCTCTGTTACAAGAGCGCGTTTACCTATGGAAAATGACAGAAGCACTTGGTGTTAGTTGCAGTAAAGAGTAGGAAACACCGAGGTTGCTTTTTGGGAAATAACAAAAAACCAGCTGCTAAGATTTGATTTAAATCACACCCCCAAAATACCACCCTAGCATCCAGAAACATACATCATCTGCATAAAGAATCTAACCCTCCCCACCCCCACCCCCACCCCCACCACTGTTCTGCTTTGCAGGAAGCGAGCAAGAGTTAAAACACAAGAGCAATTTTTAGAGGAAACCTTACGACTAGCAATCAGTGCTAATAAGATTCTTTTCCTCTTGCAAGATTCACAGAAAGCCCTAGATCCATGCCGAGCACATTCAAAGGCAAGGGACTAAGAGCTCCTCTCACAGGTTCATTATCATTCTCAGGTTATCCCAAGCCAAGTGAATCAGGAAAGCAAATGAATTAGTGAGAATTACGGAGCCTCTGTGGTCTGAACCCACTCCAAATCTCGGTGAAGATGAAAGGTAGACGCTGATGTCTTATGTCCCAAGGTTCTCAGGATTGGAGCCCCAGCGCCTAGCTGTTCCTCGAGAGCCTTGCAGAAATGTGCAGGCAGTTAATGTTGCCTAACGTCTTCTGACCGTGGGTTCAGCCATGTGGGAAAAGTTTTACGAGGCTGCAAAACCAAACCCCCTTTCACTCACAATTAATTACAGAAGACTTGCTATAGCACCTAGCTTTCAATGAGTCCAGCGTGGGCACTTTTCTTCTTATTTTGGTCACTTGCTAATAATCAAAGATACCAGGGTAATGCTTTATTATATGATGCTACCAAATGGGATTTTTGAAGGAAAAAAAAAAATGTATAAAATATTTGAAGTGCTAAGTGGTAAGCTTCTTTGCAAGAGCCGCTTTGAGCTGAGGGGCAGGATTTAATTTGAACTAAAGTCTTGGAATTACAGAAGTTGTTGTTGCTGTTGTTGTTTCTCTTGTTTTAAAGGTTCCTGGCAAACGGGGGTGGGCAGAATGGGGAGGTGGCATGAATTTGTGCTTGTGGTAGAGATACAGTGTTCCTTGGAGCATCTATGGAATTTAAACAAAACATGTAGTAAAGGTTTGGGAGTAGCAGTTTGTTTTCATTAAATACTTGTTACTGCTAATTATATTTGATCACTATAAAGAATACAGTTTAATTAAAGAAACACGGTGGTTAGAGAAATATTTGATTTCCAAAGGAGAACAATTTATCTTTTCATTAGTAAGTAGAGAAAAAAGTAATGGCGACTGTATGTTTTTCAGCATGTTATTGGTTTTTATGTAGAGGCTTTATTCCGTTCCTAGGGGAAAATCTTATATCTGTTCCTAAAATTGTGGTACGCTACTAACATCATATCATGTTGTTTTCATGCATGCTTCAATTTATTTAACGTAAGTGATTATTTTAAAACGAAACATTTGGCAAATGATACAAAACAACATATTCTAACATCAATCTCAATAAATGTATCTTCTTTCTCTTTGGAGATAGTTTCCGTGTTAACTCTTTCAGTGGATGTTGAAAAGTACTGTGACGTTAACGTTTTCCCTAATCAACATATGGTTTTCATTTTCATTTTGCAAGGTAATATTTCAGCAGTGGTCTGGAGGAAATTAATGGAAAATGAAGGCAGATAACTATCCTTGTAACTAAAGCTTAGTATTCATGTTGCTTGTATATCATTGCATATAATAATTCTTTTAAGCAGTCACAAAATTTAGAAATTTTGACTTGTAGAAATGTATCCTCTCTACATCAGTTGTGTTTGAGTGAACGCCCATGAGTTCTGCAAGTGTAATGGACAAGGGCATATCTTAGTATAACCGTTATAATCTTAGGAAAAAGGATGATTCAAATATTGTGTTTATGGTATGTAAATGTCAGGGAGGACTCAGACTTAGGACAAGAGAAGTCCCTTTCTTTGTGATCTGCATACCAGAAACGGCATTGGAAAATAAGTACATTTAGAGGTTTGTGTCACGTTTTTAAAGGAAGTGATTTTCGCCTTACCATCTTGAATATATTGCCTGTAAATTTTGGACAATTTTTAGATGGTCTGCTGATTTTAACCATTTTTTTTTTTGTTATAACTCTCAAACACCACTAAGTTTACATATTAATGTGTTTGGATAATTATACTTTTCAAAACTTTTTCTTTTATCTCACAGGGAAAGGTGACCCTAAAAATTCATATTTAAAAGTACAGTGTAGATGTGTTTGAAGCTTCACAGCTATTTTTTCTTTTTACATTGTCATTCAAATGTGTAATTTCTCCTTAGCATATACAAAAATTGCATCGAACACAAGAGAACATAAAACATAAGCTCCTGATTCTCTCCAGGTAGAAGAGACATAGTCTCATTTTTGCTTTTGTGTTGCATATTCTGCTGTTGTCGCCGTTGTTATTTCCTACCATTACCACCTCCTTTCCAAGGAGAAGTTTTTCCTCTCTTTTTTGTAAAACTGAAATAATTTGACACTTCTGGGTAGAGGAGGAAAACAAACTTCCAGCTTTTGATAAATTACATGAATGCCTGTGAAAACCTGCATGTTCAAAACTGCTAAATCTGTAAGCAATTTCACACTGAAATCAGCTTTTTACTAGATCTCTGAATAAAGCACAGGAAAGCAATTAGAGCAGTTTGGTATACAATGAACAGCCTAGAAAGCCGCACTCTGCACGCTTCCATCAAAGCAGAAACACACCTTTGTTAATAGAAATATTATTTAAAATGCCGTGGACGGGCGGCAGCCCGCAGCAGACGCAAGGGCTCCTGCGTTAGCACAGAGGCCTGCTCTGCCCTCGCGCTGCCCACAAATGACCAGGGAAATCCCAGAGGTGCTCTTGAATTTCTGCATTCTCATTTCTTCGGCTGTAAAATATCTGTCACTCACATCCCACACTGGCCAAAGTGACACCTGCCAGTCTCAAGAACAAGGACAAATTATTGTCCGTCTGCCAACCGCGTCTCGGCAGTGAGAGCAGAGCAGTGGTAGGCACGTGCATCTAATGGTGTATTGTTAAAGTCCGTAATCTGATTTTTTTGGTGTTTCTTTCAAGGAGGTTGAGTTTCAGCATATTGTTGTTTAACGTTCAGAACCTGGGTTTTTGCAGTCCGCTGTGCATCGTAACGACTCATTTAAGAATATTTACAAACAGGTGGCAAAATATATATCGAATAAGCTCAGGCATCACTGTTCAGGGCAATATGATGTTATTGTCACGACAGACCCGTGGCATTCGTTATCCTTGAAATACTCCTAGGATCCTTTCAAGGCCAAAATCCAAAAGCATTTCCTCAGACCCACAATTCTGACCTAAAAGTTTTGTGGTGTGTGTGTGTGTGTGACACAGTGAGAGAGAGAGAGAGAGAGAGAGATCTGTCATCATGTCATATGAAGTTATGCAACATTCTATCCCTTGTTGATGAAATGCAACATGACAGAATGTAATGTAATGTAACGTATCAAAAATGTAAATAATATACTTTGCGGGATGAGATATCGGCTGTCAATTCCTATAGTAGGGCTCTGAACTGAACTTACTGAGGCGGACAGAAGCTCGGTGAACGCCAAACTGGCCGTGGTGTTTGAGAACCAGCACATACCACAGTTCACTGATTTCCCCAATTACTTTGGGGTAGTTTGGCACGTATAGAAATGTTCAACAAAAGTTCTCTTGTTGGACACTTCTGGGAAGTAATTTGATTGTTAATTACAAACGCTCAGGGTGATTGCTCTGCATAATTGTTTTACTCCTTCAGTCCTCCGTGAGAAGCTTATCTGCCGAAGGTTTATTTTTAGATCTTTGAATTTTTAACGTCTATGTCACACTGATGCAACATGAGTGACCTCTCCAGATAAAAATCCTTTAAAAATCTGTGAGAGGTACAAGTGGGGAGACAGTAGGACCACATGCATTTTATCACCGATAGCATCTGTAATCACAGAACACACGCACGCACACACACACACAGACACACACATTTCAAAATTCTGTGCCATTTGAGAAATAACTTCAGCTATATGCTCTAAATGGCTTGAAAATCATAAAGAGTAAAAGGCACATCTCAGAATTAAACCGAATGCATTCCAGATACTATTCCTTTTTATTACCGAGCTGTGGTCTTGACTCTTAACAATAGACAACACAAAACAAGTCCGCATTGCTTGAAAGGTGAGTGGGCAGAGGCTCATCTGATACTGCATTCCTGAGAATGGAACCTTTTATTTGCTGTCATAGTGATGACTTTTAATTGTCCTAATAAATAAGCTTTTAAAAAGCTTCTAAAATGTTCTCTAATAACATACTTTGGTCTTTAGCCATAGAAATGCAGAAATAATTAGAAGTGGCATTTTGTGCACTGCCTTCTGGACTGGGCTGAAGGTGAAGGAGAAAGTCTCATGCTATCCTTGTCAGCTGCAAGGGTAATTACTGCTGGCTGAAATTACTCAACATTTGTTTATAAGCTCCCCAGAGCACGCTGTAAATAGATTGTCTGTTATAGTCCAATCACATTAAAACACTGCTCCTTGCAAACTGCTACCTCCTGTTTTCTGTAAGCTAGACACAGAGAGCCCGCTGCTCACTTATTGAGCACCGAGCAGGGAAGAGCTATGTGTAATGTGATTGTTTTCATTAGATTCCTCTCTGTCCAAGATCACATTTGGCGTTTGCAGAGTCTGAATGCTAGTGGGGTCCATTACGTTCATTAGGACCCTTTTATTTGCTTTAGGGAGGATGGATATCTTTATTACGGGATATGCATGTCACAGTTTGGAAGGAAATTTAAAACAGTACAGAAGAGTGACCACATACATTTCCTTCCACACTTAGGATTTGTTTACCTATATTGAGTTTTAGGAAGTTCATAGCATTTACTGGTTACACCAGTTTGATTTCATTTAGCTCATACTTATGGAGTCCTTGCTATATGCCTAACATGGGGCTAGGTACTGTGAAGATAAATATTTATTGTTTTTAAGGAGACTTAAATATAGCCGGGGAAAACTGACTTAGATGCATGATAAAGTTAAAGACTAATAAGATATGCGATAAAATACAGATTTGAAATACAATATGCACCAACACGAACATGCGAAGGCTACATATGGGTGATCAGCAAGTTTTTGTGTTTAGAGAGCAAATTGAATTTACTGTTTCGTAAAGGTAATAAGGCTTTATGAATTAAATTAATTGTGTCCCCTTCAAAAGGCACCAGAGACAACCCAAAGAGTAGTTAGCTCAGCTTTTTGCTGAACCTTGCTTCCCATTTATTATTTCACATGAGAGAGATTTGACTGGACCTTTAGGCTGGCTGTCCTAAAATGTTTTGAATACAGAAGAGAACAGGAAATTAAAAGCAGCTCAACAGAAAAACCCTGGATATTCACTGAACCAAATCCTAGAATAGTCCAAGTTTGGTCTCTAATTGGTTAGTAAATAAGTTTAGCTCTTTTGTTTTTGTTCATGTTGGGAAAAGAATTGGGAATCATTCCTGAGTTGTTTCCATTTATCATTGACCAAGATTTCCAAAACCTGGGTGATTATGTCAGTTTCATAACTGGGTGTCAGCAGTTTCAAATTAAAAAACAAAAAACAAAAAACAAACAAACAAAAACCACATTATAAACCTATTTTGAAAAGGGAGAGATATTGGATTATTGATTATGACTGGGTGTCAGCAGTTTCAAATTAAAAAACAAACAAACAAACAAACAAACAACACATTATAAACCTGTTTTGAAAAGAGAGAGATATTGGAAGAAAAACATTGCAGAGAAGAGATGTTACTCAGTAAATGGCAGGCACAGGAATAAGAAATACAAATTGAATTTATATTCAGATCTGAGACACAAAAGGACTAGCTGTGAATTGGAAGAAAAATGGGGATAATCTTACTTTCCAGGAAATCTTTAAATATTTAGCCTTTCCCTTCTTCTACACCATTCCAAAGTTTTCTCAGGGAGATTATCCTTCTTTTTCATCTAATCTGGAATTGATATGGGGTTTTGGAAAACTCTCATTTCCTATTATGTATACCAATGTCACTGGAGAGCAGTTCAAGAGGTAGAGACATTTGGGTATCAGAAACGATGATTCAATTAGATTTTACGGTAATTCCCGGAAGTATTGTATTCTAGGGTTTAGTGCAGAAAAGAGCAGCAAATGCAGATCAGATTTGGGGTAGGCACGTATATTGCCATGGAAAGCCAGTGATACTTTACATAGAAAACTAAATGAACGTAAGGATGCCAGTGGTGTGTCCATTTCAGAATGTTTGGCTAAATTTATTTTCAAGAGAAAACTAAAGCCAAATAAAATTGTCCTTTAGGGCTGGCACACATTGTCTTAAAATAGACCGAATCCATTTGTAATCTATATAACATTTTTATATGCTCCCCATTACTCACTTTATGCCATTAGCAAAGCACTGAATCTTTAAAGAGAAACTTCCTACAGCTAAAAAAGACATTAAGGGGGAAAAATGCTGGGAGCCATAGTGACAGGTACAACTAAGCTTGTATCCTTCGGTTCCCTGGAAACCAGTCAAACACTATCTCATCTTGCAATGGTTGTGTCTGATCCTTTGCTTCAGACATCTTCCTAATAATGGCAACTGCAGAGGTGACTCTCTGCAAATAAGGGTTTGCAGCCACTGGGCATCCATCACATTTCTCCAGAGCAACATTAGACCACCCTAATGGGTACTACCGTCTTCATTATGATATTAATTCTCTAAATTTCCAAAGTGATTTCATTTGTAATATGACAAAGGCTGGCCGCTCAGGAGACAAACTGTTTTCATCCCCCTCCTGCATGCTCACAAAGGCTTGCTCTCTTTAGTCTTTGGGGGAAAAGGAATTTGATAGCATCAGATCTCTTGTGATACACAAGGCTGGCTAACAGCTACACCACCTGCCAGCACTTGATGCCTGCCCATCCAGCCCGAAGCTTTCTAAAGCAGTGGTTGATGAGTGGAACGTGGATGTTGGTTTGGAAAGAAACTATGTAGAGAGAAAACAGCGGCAGAATAAAAAACTCGGCATGGAAGCTGAGTGGGATTTGAGGGTAACATTGGGGTCAGAGAGAGGCTGGAAACAGAATCTATTGCGATAGGGCTAGTTTGGGAGATGCTATCTCACATCGTGCTTTTTCTCCCTCCTACCCTGGGTCTTTGCTGTGGCTACAAATTCCACCACTGCCAACTGAAAACAACCTCCAAAATATGGTAATTCATTTTTCTTTCAATATGCTAGCCCCTATGGACTTTAATTCAATCTACCCACATCAAAATTAGCTTATCTTCTACAATGTTTACTAGATATAAAACTTAACACTTCAAAAAAATCCCGTCTCAATCAATATTGAGGATTTTCCACTCACCGACGATCATTGTTTCTAACTGAATTAGCATCATGGATAGAATGTCTGAATTGAGTGACCCAAAGCTAAATTTTTGAGAGGCCCAGCATTGGTCAAACTACTGAGGCAGATTAAATTTTCCTCTGCTTTCTCCTTCCTTTCCTTCTTCTAGAAGCTTCTTTCTCTTACTTCTTGTTTCTTACTTCTTACCACTGACGCCTACTATGTTTAAAGAAATTCTTATTAGAAAATTCTAAAAAAATGTTATTATTTTTGAGTAAAGCATGGACTAATTAGTAGTTTACTCTTTGACCCCAGTACTTTAATCAGAGGTGGCACATTTTAGTGGTAAACATCAGCAAAAGCTGAGTTTTGTTCCATCAGCGAATTTTATAATTTTGTCAAAGTGAATGAGAGAAATTACCTGGCTTCGAGGTCTTCAATTTCAAAGTGAAGGAACTGGGCCTTGACTTTGCCACCACCCGTGCTGCCCGGCCATGGTCAATCCCCCCGTGCTCTTAGACGTTGTCCTGGACAGTGACCCCTTGGGCAGAGTCTCCTAGCTGTTTCCAAAGTTCCAAAGACAGCAGAGAACTTTTGTGCACCGAGCACTGGGAAGAAAGGATCGGGTTATAAAGCTTCCTGCTTTCACAGGATTTTTCTGGGATTTATGTGCCAGGGTGGTGACCTCACACACCCTAAGAGCCCTGGTGGCAAGTCTACCTATGGGGAGAAATTTGATGATGAGAATTTCATCCTGAAGCACACGGGTCCTGGCACCTTGTCCATGGCAAATGCTGGACCCGATAAAAATGGTTCCCAATTTTTCATCTGCCAGGACTGAGTGGTTGGAGGGCAAGCACGTGGCCTTTGGTAAGGTGTAAGACGGCGTGGATATTAAGGAAGCCATGGAACGCTTTGGGTCCAGGAATGGCAAGACCAGCAAGATCACCAGGGCTGACTGTGACAAATTTAATAAATTTGACTTGTGTTATGTTAACCACCAGACCGTTCCTTCTACAGCTCAGGAGACCACCCCTCCCCCCCCCCCATACGCTCAAAATATCCTATAATCTTTGTGCTGTTGCTGGAGTTCTATGGGTTCCATATTTTCCTTACTCCCCTCCACATCTACCTGGATTGCAGAGTTAAGTTTATGACTATGAAATAAAAACTAAGCAATGATAATAATAATAATAATAAAGTGGAGGAACTGGATTGTAGACTCCAATTTTACTATTTTCTATTATTTCATATTATATTTATATTAATACTTTAAATATCATTTTATATTATATCTGATTTTTTTGTCCATATATGTTCAAACACCTGGTGCTATTGCAGGATACAGTTAGGCCATATCTCATCATCACAAATGTTAATTGAATATTCATATCGTTGATCTACAATTTCAGGATATTTGACATAACTCAGAATCTTCAAGACATTATCATTTAGAAAACAACTGTAAAGCTTTTATACTTGAGTAGATTTCCTTTAGATTTTATTATTAATGGAATCTAATCATATGCATTATATACATCACTTTTAGAAATATCAAAATATAAATGTACAGATTTTTAACAAAGTAAAGCAATTATTTCAGTAAAGCAATTATTGCAACTTTCCCCAAACCACAAATACTTAAAAAAAATTATTTGGAGCAAAAGAACATTACTGAATATTTCATTTCTCGTCCATCCTATTTTTCAATTTAAGAGACTGTCTTACGAATTTCTTAAAGTTGTTGCTTGTTTGGTTTTAAAAATATATTCAAACTAAGCTTTGTTTTTTCTTTTTTTTTTTTTTTTTTTCAACGTTTATTTATTTTTGGGACAGAGAGAGACAGAGCATGAACGGGGGAGGGGCAGAGAGAGAGGGAGACACAGAATCGGAAACAGGCTCCAGGCCCTGAGCCATCAGCCCAGAGCCTGACGCGGGGCTCGAACTCACGGACCGCGAGATCGTGACCTGGCTGAAGTCGGACGCTTAACCGACTGCGCCACCCAGGCGCCCCTAAGCTTTGTTTTTTAATCTAAACTTTTGTAAATGTCACATTTTCCCTTTAGAAGTTGAGAGTTGGCTATTTCTTCTTATAGTTTAATTTCTAGAATAAGTCATATCTCAAGTTGTAATGTCCTGCTTGGTACAGAAGATAAGGGTATGCCCTAAAACTTAACATGAATCTTATGAATGTTTGTAAAGTTTGTGTTTAGACTATTCCCAAATTAGCAATGTCTGATTTCAAATGGCTCTTACATTCAACTGCCAGGCACTTCCGATTGCACTGCTGATAGAACTGCACAGAATCCTGTGCCCTTCCTAGTCTCTTCTGTAGCACTTGAATGTCAGAATCCCTTGCCATGACTGTAGCATAAAACCTCATGGCCTGATGTGTTGGGCAGGGAGCAGCATGGAGATTCCTGATACCACTGGAGGCTTTTCACTGTGAGAGATATCTTCCTTGGGTCCCAAAACAAAAGAGCTGAGTTACTGTTGAATCATCAGAATTTTATTGACAGCCCACTATGTACAAACTAGCCCTTCCCCTCCAAATGTCCTCCTCAGAACATAGTGTTTCACTTTCTTCAAATGTTTGGGATTGTATGGATCCATAACCTGTACCTAAGGCATAAGGCCTTTGCTGTGGGATTAGTTCTGGATGGATGATATTTACCGCAACCCAAATAAAATATAAACAAATATAGGATTATTGAGTCTCTGACCTCTGACTGAAACTCTAAATTAAATCTAGTTCTTTGAGTTAAGGTTTATTTCTTAATTGTATTTTCATTATCTATGCTTAGGATTTAGTAGGGCCTCAATATATGTTGGTTGAACTAAGCTGAACCTACGCCAAGATCCACAACTGATACATTTCCTTTAGTTTACAATATAGAAATTCAAACTCATGGCTTGGACAATTTGCGTCACTAATGGGGACTGTGCAAAGAGTAATAACATGCTATTATGTTGATAGTACAATATAGCATATTTCAGTAACATCTTGTATGGTGGTAAGAATTTTTAGTAATCAATAACTTAATTTTAGGCTAAGCAAAACAAGTGTCTAAATTATTTTAGGTTACTCTTGAAAATCAAACTAACTTGAAGAACTATTTAAAATTACTTCTATATTGCTATTTTTATAACTGACTCTCAGCTAATATATTTCAAGATATTATTTCTTAGAAATGTTTTTCACTTAAAAATAAAATGAGCAAAGAAATCATTGATGGCTGTTCTTGTAGTGGTAAAATGATGAATAAACATACACAAGCTGGGGATCAGACTGGATTGATTAATCCAATGATTTCACATAAACCTAGCCAGCTGGCAGATATTTAGTTTCCTGTTTTCTATGATTGCCATCTGCAAAGATCCAGAACAGGGTTGAGACTCTACCCTAATGAGTGTTGAATCCTAGATCTCATCCTTCTAATCCAACAGGTCCCACTGATGCCTTTTTAAAGCATTGGTGAAGGTCCTAAATTAATCTAGCTCTTCCCAATCACGAACCAGGGCTCAGGGTGTTTGGCTCAGAGAGTTACAGCCGTGTTAGTATTGAGAAAAACAGCCTTCCTGATAGAACATGCTCTCACATTCCTGTAGTCACGGAGGGCAAGGCTTGGTGGACACACTAAAAAAATGTTGAGCTCTTTACAGTCATTGGGGATTAGCCCATAACCTGAAAAATAACAAGTATCATAGTAGTTTTTATTTATTTATTTATTTATTTATTTATTTATTTATTTATTTAAATTCACTAGTAGAATGTGGTATGTAGGGAATAAGGGTACTAGTCTACAAATTAAGAACCATAAATTCAGGTTCCAGCTTGACCAAATCAATGGCTCCTTGTCCTTGGACAAGCCATGTACTCCCTAGTGTTTTAGTTTTCTTAATGGCCAAAAGGAAATTGAGCACCTGAGGCTCACGGTTTGTGAGATGAAGTCCCTGTGCTCATAGCACAGAGTCCACTTGGGATTCTCTCTCTTCCTCTCTGCCCCACCTCCACAACTGCACACACACACACACACACACACACACACACACACACGTTCGTTCTCTCTCTCAAAAATAAATAAATAGGGGCGCCTGGGTGGCGCAGTCGGTTAAGCGTCCGACTTCAGCCAGGTCACGATCTCGCGGTCCAGGAGTTCGAGCCCCGCGTCAGGCCCTGGGCTGATGGCTCAGAGCCTGGAGCCTGTTTCCGATTCTGTGTCTCCCTCTCTCTCTGCCCCTCCCCCGTTCATGCTCTGTCTCTCTCTGTCCTAAAAATAAATAAACGTTGGAAAATAAATAAATAAATAAATAAATAAATAAAAACTTTAAAAAAACAAAAGAGGAGATTGATGAAGATAATCTCTTAAATCTCTTAAACGTTCTAAAATAATTGCTATTTTTAAAAAACAAAAATTCTACTTCCTTAATTATTCATTTACAACGATTACTTACTCCCTTTTTTGAGAGTATATAGAATGTTCATTTATTGTATTATTTTTAATAATACTCACAAAGGAAATATATCATTTTTGAAGTCTATTTGTCTACCCTGAAATCAATATCACTGTGTCTTGATGTTTATTTTTGAGAGAGACAGAGCGTGAGCAAGGGAGGGGCAGAGAAAGAGGGAGACACAGATTCTGAATGAGCTCCAGGCTCTGTGCCTTTCTTATACCTTCAATATTTTTCAGCACAGAGCCTGATGTGGGGCTCGAACTTACAAGCCGTGAGTGAGATCATGACCTGAGCTGAAGTCACACGCTTAACCGACTGAGCCACCCAGGCGCCCCTATCATTTTTTAACATCATCGTGCCATTGTCTGTTAGTCATTATTGTTACTGTTCAAAGTAACCTTGGGAGTTTTGGTAAAAGGGTTTTCTATAAGTAGCTTTTTTTCAATAGACGTTTTCCTCCAGAGTAGCTAAATTCTATTGGCATTGTTTCAGTTATAGCAGAAGCATTGAGTCAAGTTGCAATCTTGAAAGAAGTGTTTGGAAAGTACTGATTTATTTTCTACTCGGTTTCAAAAGAACCAAGTACAGAAATTATGACAAAATTAAGCATAAAACCGCTATCAGTTTTCTTCGATCCTCAGCTAAGACAACCAAAAAGTATGCTAGAGGTACAAGCTCTCACATGTTTACGTAAAGATAGAGCTTTCTCTAAGAGGAGATCTGTGTTTGCTTGGAAAGCTCTTGTCCCGAATATCTGCGTGTTTATCACTTCATTCAGGTGTGTGCTAAGATGTCACCTCATCAGAGAGAACATTCCTGGTCCCCTGTAGAAAGTAGCATCCCCTGTGGTGCTTGAGCTCCTTCCTTTTCATTTTTCTCTACATAATACTTGTCATCACTTGAATGTACTTATTTGTTGTCAACGTCCCCTCTCGTCACCACTGAACTGGAATAGAAGCTCTGTGAGAACAGGCACGATGTATCGCCAGCAGGCACTACCTTGTCACCAGTGCCCAGGACAGAACTTGGCATTTAGAAGCAGCTGAACAAACAATGAATGAATGCCTGAAAAAAACTTAGTGCTACACCAAACCGGTCAAGTGAAGGATAGACCAGTGTGGAGTAAAGAATAGCATGCAATAAATAATATTCCTTGCATCAGGGGGAAGTCCAAGCTCTAAGCTAGAGCTTACCAGCTCAAATGTCTACAAGGATCCATAAGTTAATTGTAAATACGTGGGTAAAAACAATAAGGAGCGGTAAGAACAGTTGCAAACTGGATAATGTATTCAAACCTAAAGATATCCGCACATTTCGAACACCTGGAAGCCAAAGCGAAACAGCAGTGTGCTATATTTGGTCCACAGGCCATGTGCTTGTAATGTGTGCCAGGTAACCGTTGTGGAATGGTGCAGGTAAGAATGGCCTTGTGCTCTCTTATGAAGGAGGAGAAATGTAAAGCAAAATAAATAAAACTTCAAACGGAAGCTACCTGTACATTTGAATAGCTATTGATGTAGAAGGTCACCAAGAAACAGAACTTGAGCTCCTGGCTATTGAGCCTGATGGTAACATCAGAATGTTTATCAATAATTAACTTGATATTTCTGGGGGAGTGATGTTTAATGTGATTCTAAGTGTTCGATATAAATCAATATTTTTCAAGCTATACGTCCCTTGCTTCTAGAGCAAAGCTCCTTTATCTGCAATCGGATTCCTTTCAGGAAGTCAGATCGTTACAGATATCATATTTCTGACATTTCTTTTTAAAGCAGAAATGACAAACTTGCATATTCTAATTGCCTCTAGTCTTTCATTTGCATAGTACTATTTCAGGTTTCTTATACCTTCAAGAACCCTTTATCGAGAGTGTGTATTGAAAATAATACATGCAGGTATACAGAATTTGAGTTACAGAAACGTTTTTGTTCCAAGAGGCATACTTCATTCCAGAAAGCTGTGCTGACTTCAGGGCGCTTACCATACTGTTTCAAGCTACAGTTAAAGCACTTTTAAACCTAGATTTTCTTCCACTTGTTTATAATTGTTCCAACTTCAGCTCATCAAGTAACAGTTGTTCAAGGTCTAGTTTGCTTTTTTCCCCTATCTAACTTAGCTTCCGATAAAGCCAACAACACACACACATATATAAGGTATACCTATATATATACATATACATATATATGTGAATGTATGTATCACCTTAGGTACAAGAAGTACCTCTGCTTAGCTCTTGAGATATTTTGCGCTTCTTAGATCTTCCTAATATCTGCCACAATACTTAATATTAAAACTCAGCTTGCAAGTCAATGTGGAGGTAGCCTGCTCCCAGTCTTTTGCTGACTTCCAGGAACCGGTAGGAATCAGAGTCAGCAGGAGGGAGTTGGTTGCAGAATTCTCTTTCCTCTCTATTTACAATTTTTCTCCCCTGACCCTCATTCAGTTCTAGGGATGGAAAAGCCTATCTTCTTCAGCATTCCTAACTAAGCGATAAAGACAGTCAAGAAAGGTGGAGTCAGACCTGAATATATAAAGAGGCTGCTGATGTTCAGTTTAATTCATTAGACATTTATTGAAAGCCTCCTGGGGCGCCTGGGTGGCGCAGTCGGTTAAGCGTCCGACTTCAGCCAGGTCACGATCTCGCGGTCCGTGAGTTCAAGCCCCGCGTCGGGCTCTGGGCTGATGGCTCAGAGCCTGGAGCCTGTTTCCGATTCTGTGTCTCCCTCTCTCTCTGCCCCTCCCCCGTTCATGCTCTGTCTCTCTCTGTCCCAAAAATAAATAAACGTTGAAAGCCTCCAATGTTCTAGACCCTGTGTCTGGCTTCTGCTTCGGTCTAGCGGGGGAGATGACAGGCCTTCTGGGCACATTATGTGCATAGTAGCACAAAGAACCACCAGGCAAGACATACAAATGCCATAATGGTGTGTTTGACCATTAGGCAGCCTTTTCTATTAGGTGTGTATCATCACATTATATTTCCCATTTTTTAATTAAAAAAACTTCATATTTTTAATAGCATATCCATCTTAAGTTCCAATTTAAATATTGACCAGCGGTCAAAAATACAAAAGAGTTTCTTTCCGGACGTGCCAATCAAGAAGGGTGGGTTTTGTTGTATTCCTCAAGCTGTATTTGTCTGTGGGGAAAAGTAAATTCCAGGGGTAGCCTAGTTTCCCAGAGTTCAAACCTGGAAACTATTAACAGAAGTGCTGATCTTAGCTGTCCTGAGGCTGTTGGGAGAAAAGGGTGTATCTCAGTCCCTAAATATAGATTTACAGAGCTCCCATCAAACAGTGATGTTCTGCAGGAGCAAAGACAGGCAGCACATATCTCGGGAAACAAAATGAAGGTTGAAAGAAGTCATTGTGAACAGTGCATGTTTTCCATTATGCACCGCTGTGCACGTGACAAGTATATACGTAGCCAAAGTGAAAAACGCATGAGTGCCAAACTGGGCACACACTCCCCTCTCGACACAATTGAAGCAGAGCTTCCAATGCATCTGTGATTGTGGGTCAGTTGATATATACCTGGAGTCCTGTCAGGAGGAAATATGAATGTGCATAAAACTCTTAAATTTAGTGTTTGGGGTGGTTGGTATGAGCCATTCACCTTCCCTTTTCCCCTCCTCCTGGCTTCTCCTTTTCTCTTTTCTTCTCCCTCCGCCCTTTGTGAATTTATGATTCAGAAATTATTCAAACTGACTTCAAGCTCTGTCATTTCTTCATGGGTGTTTTATGCGTGTTCTTGGACTTTCATCTTGTCACTGGGTCTAGAAGCAGTGGTATATCATCACATTAGAACATTTTACTGTGCGGAATCTGTCCGCTTGGTTAAACCCAGGGTGGCAGAGCCACACCACCTTCTGAAATGATCCCCTGAATCTTCTCTGCAAACACTAAAGAGAGAAAAAAATTAGTTCCATAAGTTGAACAAATGCTACACTAAAAATAAAGGGCTACGTGGTTTGACGCTGAAGCTTTTATCGATGATTTTATTTAAATTGCTAAAATATCAGTTTTGGGGTGCTCTTACACACAGCTGATGTAAATGGAGGTTAAATACTACTTAATTAACGGTTCTTATCTTGTCTTTTTCTTTAATGGTTACATACTCTACTTGTTCTATTCCCCGACTAATGACTACAACTTGCTGTGTGTCATTATAATATATATGTTGGCGTTTTTTAGTCTTTGCTGTGCAATCTCCAGAACCATACAACAGAAGGGCAATTATCTCATCCTAAATATATAGCCCTAGAAAGAACCTTGAGTATATACTTCTCTTTCTCTTTCTTCCTCTCTCTTTTTCTCTCTTTCCAAAATTTGCATGTGCTTGTCTGGAGACAACAGAATTTTCTCAGTGAGAACAAGATGACGCTTAATCAGCTGGGTTCCTATCTGTGTTTAACTGCCTGTCTCTAGCATCGAATGGGAGGAGTTCTTGTAGTAGTTTACCAAAGTGGTTTGCATTATACATATACCTGTTAGAATCGTTGTATTAATAATATATGTCATCGACAACCTGTCACTTGAGTACGTTTTAGGATGTCTGTAGGAGATCATAACATAAATCTGAATTCTGGGCAAAACTATACAATCGCTTCTAAACTCTATTACGTGTAAGATTAAAACCTTGAAGGTTTACGATGACAGGTTCATGGTCAAGCGCACTGTACTTTTTATCATGAAGGGACAAAAGACTTTGTGTCCTCTTAGGTCTTCATGAAAACTCTACCAGTGCTCTTCAGAAGAGCACACTGTGCTGGTGAGGTCTCTACCACTGTCAGGGTATCCTGTAGTGCTCTCCATCTGGATGGGATAGGGAAAAAATGGATACAAGAAATGGAGGGAAAAGTGTTTCGTTTTGTTTTGTGTCGGTTGTTTGTTTCAAGTCACCAGATGCTTATTTCTCTCCTCTCTCTCTCTTTCTCTGTGTTTAATTTTTATAGCTTTGTAATGATTAGTCTTTTGCAGCCATACCTGGGAGCTTACATGTTGAAAAATGAATCACATGAGTAATGTCTAAAAAGTCTAGAGAATTGTTTCCTGATGAAATGGCCACTTGTGGCAAGCTAGAATTTGCTCTGTGTTTGGAAAGATGCTACCGCTCACCCAGAAACGTTACTATCGACAGATCACTAGCCAGCCTTTCCATACAATGGAGTCATCCCTTGAAAATTTGAACGTAGATGGCTGCATTTCCCAGATTTATCTTCTAAGACTACACGAGTTTTTGAACCTCCAACAATGAAGGTTATAGAGTATCACCTGGGGGAGGGCTGCTTCAGAAAGAAAAATGCACAGCAATATTCTCAAGTACCCCTATTCAAAACAGATTCTCCGAATGTAAATTACAACAAAGTAAGTGCAATAAACTGTAAATTATCTGTTTTGATGCAGAGGTGCATCTGTTAAAAGCCATTTATATTAAATTTGGATGACGTCCGTCAGTTGGCAGTGGTTGGGGTGTATTATATTTATTATTTAAATTATGTTGCATCTAGGCTAATATTAGAATCTCAGTAGTTTGCATTTCCTGTGCAAGTCATAATAAGAGGGAAAAGGCTCAGAGGTGTGTAGATGGCAAACGGAAGCTGCTCTGATAGCAATCATTTCTAACAGATAAGCCAGGAAGTAGATAATTTACACTTGGGTGATCTGTAGATTACTAGAAATGACTGTAGGTATGTGCTTAGAATTCATGCTTCTATGTACATTGCTATCAGGCTGATTTCTGAAAAGGAATGTCAACAGATAAATGATGTTGAGGTAAGAGCATTTTTTGTGTGTGGGCCAAAGGACTTAGATTTGAACCCATCACTGATCTTAACAGTTTCTGAAAAAGTCTTCAAAATCTCTCACTAGCAGGGCACCTGGGTGGCTCAGTCGGTTAAAGCATCTGACTTGATCTCAGCTCAGGTCTTGATCTCAGCGTTTTGAATTCAGACCCCATGTTGGGCCCCTGCATTGGGCCTCATGCTGGGCCCCGCACTGGGCTTGAAGCCTACTTAAAAAAAAAGTCTCTGAGTTTCAATTTCTCTATCCATAATATGGAATGGTAGACCTGCCTTTCTTACCTAATGTGTATTATATCCTGAAGTTAGGTACAGATAGTTAAAAAGATTGGTAAGACACAATCTTGGGCCACAAGGAGATTGGGGGTGAGCAGGGAGCAGACGATAAATAAGCAACCTCACTAACACAAGAAGAGTTGTAAGAGGGGTTGCCTTAAGTAATTCTATAACCTGCCTTGTAATAATATATATAATATCCTATGTAATATAATATATACAGGCATATCTGTATCTGCTGAACCATGAGATACTCCAAGTTAGGAATCATGTATAATTTACTTTTGAATCATCAGAAACTAGTTCAGGCATAGGCCGTAAAAGGCCCACAAAGCTTTTTTTGTGGAATAAATGATCCTTAAGTTACTCAGGTGAGAAACACTTTGCACCTTGGATTGGGAAAGTTAGACTTAGAAGCAAGTACTGTTTGAATGCTGCTGGGTCAGCACCAACCTTACAAGTAGGTTATTTAATGATATTTTATTTCTAATTTATCTAGCAGAACCTCATTAAACAGAACTAATATGTGCCATGGCATAGGGAGTAGGAGCCATTAAAACACCTAAAATGTCACTCCAAATATCTGATCTTACTTATTGGTTGGAATACCACTAGACATTTGCTCTGACAACTAGGGAATTATATCCCTGGAAGTCTTTCTTGAAATTTTGATGCCCTGAGGAAAAATACAACTTGCAAAGTATGGTCAACCTCTAAACTATAGCGTGAATTAACTTTTGATATTAGCAAGCTTAATATCATAATCCAAAGGGTATATGAGTTATACTAGAGAAGTTCGGTAAGAAAGAAAAAAGGAAAGGTCTATAGTCTGGAACCCTGCAGGTGAGAGCCCGACCCATTGGGTGGATGCTGGGGTGGGATGGTGTTCTCCCTTCAGCCAGGATCAATGTGACGGTACTGACTCTCTGAGCTCCAGCACTTGGGAATGTTCTGCTCTCAAGGGGTGAGAGGACCCTGGTTGCAATCTTCACCTAGATGTGGACTAGACCTGCCTGTTTCTGTAAATCTGCCAACAACAGTAGAGAGGGAGGAGAAATGTCACATATTAAACTCCTTCCACTCACCATGAGAAGTGAGAAACTGAAGAATTCATCGAAGTGAGAATTTTGATGGGGGTTAAAATGGCCACATCTGTACATTTCCTTCCCTGTTCCTAGGTTACCAGGACAAGGCATCAATTAAGCTAAACTGGGCAAGTTGGTATGAGGTAGGAAGCAGATATGAAGAGCTCTGTAGACACTTTGATTACCCATTTCCCCCTTCCAAGTCGAGTGCCACTCATTTAGGCAATCTTGTGCAGAAAGAGCTATCGAGCTAAGTCTTATAAGGGAAATGCCAAGACAAAAATATCAGTATGCACATTAAATGTTGAATGGAAGTCAAATACTGGTAATGAAGAATACTGGTAATGAAAATTCCAAAGCCACGGGTAGAGATAAGTCCTGCACTTTTCGTATAAGATTTAGCAGTGTGTGATTTTTTTTTTTGTTTTTTTTTTTTAGTGTTAGAGAATAATCCATTTTATTAGAGTGTTTGCAGGAGATACATGAATGGCATAAATTACATATTATAATTTGCCATGGAGATCTTACTGTCCCAATTAAGTGTCTGTTTAGTTAACACATTCTGCAGTGAGCCATCCTTCTAAGGCTTGGTGGTATTTCATGGTACGTCAGTCAATAACCTGCGTCCCCAGCCTAATTGCCAAAGGGCTATATCCTGACTCTTAGCCAGAGGTTGGCCTTGAAAGTATAAAGTTATGTTTGTTAAATGCAAGCCTCATGATCTCTGGAAGGCGTTAGCAATAATCTTCCTGCCCATTGCACAAATTTCTCCCTGTAAATGCCAGTGATCATGGTGTAGACAAGCATGTGCTCCAATCCCATGATTTTACTTGAAAACTAAACTTCCTGTCAGCTTCTAAAGCCTTGCTCTCTCTTTTAACGTTAGCATTTCATTAAAATAAATGGAATTAGAAGTAGAAATAAATCATTTTAATCACACATGAAGCACAATTTTTCATGAGTACTTCCGACATTTTTATATGAAACAATGGAAACATGAATGTGTTAATTTGCAATCAAATTGAAAAATTCTAAAAAAAAATATTTGATTTTCATTCTAAACTCTTGTCTATATTATTTAGAAGTAAATATTTTTTTATTGTTTTAATTTTTTGTCCTGCACTTCATCTGTGTCTTTGTAATAGACATTTTTTGGGTTTTTTTAATTGAAATATAGTTGAAATTGAATATTATATTAGTTTCAGGTGTACAACATAGTGATTTGACATTTATATACAATGAGAAATGATCACCATGAGAAGACCAGTAACCATCTGTCACCATACAAAGTTATTACAATAGTATGACTATATACATGGTTGTACTTTATATCCCTGTGACTTATTTGAAATAAATCTCTTTTAGATTACCTAGCTCTGAGTCTAGAATTAAATGACAAATTTTCTCTACTATTGTTTATTCTAAAGAGAAAGAAATTCTCATGCATGTGTACATACACATAAATACACACACATAGCTTTTTAAAATTCAAGTGCAAATTTGTATAATTCATCTCTCAATATAGTATATCAGTGTAATAAAGGTATGGATTTCATATGAGTAAACTAACTTGCATTGTGAAGAGACAGTCAATATAATTGCTAAGGATAAGTTTCTCAATATGTAACAGAGCTTAAATTTCGTTTTTTATTTTTAAAACTTTTTCTTTTTTATTTTCTTTTTAAAATTTAATTTATTTTTTCAATTTACATCCATGTTAGTTAGCATATAGTGCAACAATGATTTCAGGAGTAGATTCCTTAATTCCTCTTACGCATTTAGCCCTTCTGCCCCTCCCACAACCCTTCCAGTAAACCTCTGTTTGTTCTCTATATTTAAGAGTCTTTTATGTTTTGTCCCCTCCCTGTTTTTATATTGTTTTTGCTTCCCTTCCTTTATGTTAATCTGTTTTGTATCCTAAAGTCCTCATATGAGTGAAGTCATATGATATTTGTCTTCCTTTGACTAATTTTGCTTAGCATCATACCCTCTGGTTCCATTCACGTAGTTGCAAATGGCATTAAGTTTCATTTTAACACAGACCTGATTCTTACAAAATAAAGCCCTAGTGAAAGCAAAGATTCCCCTAACTTGTGTAGGTGGTGAAGAATCTATCTTTTGAGTTATTTTGAAATTCTTATTGAATTTGTTATTATTTTGAAAAATGAACCCAGGTAACAATCACGTTTATTTGCCACAATTTTCTATTTTACATTAGGAAGAAATAAATGCACTAATTAGAAACATCACAAACCCTGTGGTGAAAAGATTTACATTTAATTTAATTCTTTGCTCAATTAAAACACTGATTCAAGGCTGCTGTATAAGGTTGTGCAGTTTGTGTACTGCACAAAATTGACGGGTTGAAGATCTAGGTGGAACTCTAAATCAAGCTTGTTTTCAGCTGCTTAACCTTTGCTTTGGGGGCAGCAACGATTGTTTTATCTAATCCCTCAAAACGTTTCATATAGACACTCTGCATTTTTTTAAGTAAATTTTAGACTCAACGTGGGGCTCCACTTCATGACCCCGAGATGAAGAGTCACATGCTCTATCGACTGGGCCAGCCAGACACCCCAACACTCTATAGTTTTAATTCAAGTTTCATTTTTAGTTTTAAAGTCAGCTTTCTAAGACTTTAGGGACTCCAATTAGGTCCAAATTTTAAAGAAATAATAACTAGAAAGAATCGGACAAATGTGACTTGATTCCCCCCTTCTACCTCATTTTGTTGACTTAAATCATGTCTTTGTCATGAAGTAACAAAACTTTAATCCAGAAAAATTCAGCCAATATTAAGGTTTCATTTTTATCCTTTCCACGTTACCCCTAATGAAAATTGAATAATCTCATTGGAGGAAACTTTTACCTGTTTTTAAAATCAGGGTTTATTTGTAATAGATATTTATAATAGATTCTTTTTTTCTCATATAACTTAATAGTTACAGAAAGCAGTAGCTATAGATTTTTTTAAACCTAAATATATGCTACAAAATAATCTTATCACTTGTTTTTACACTCTTAATTGCCATTAAAAACATACACGTTAGATGAATAATACCATTAGTTTTTGTTGAGTTGTGGTCTGCAATTTTATTAACATTTCACTTATATTTATCTTAAAAATAGGTACCTCTTTGAATTATGATATCAAGTTTAGAGGGAACCACATTGACAACTTCTAGGTCATGTCATTAAAGACAAAGGTGTTCATCCTGAATATAATGGTAGCTGGAACAAGGCAACAAGTTTGGATTGAGAGATGGGGCCATATGATGAAGATGGCTAAGTTGATTGCCCAGTTTGAATACCTGAATGACGTGATAGAGCAGAACTTTCTACTGCCCTAAAGCATCTCCCAATCATTGACCATCACATCTCATTTAATGCCACTATATCTGGGGGTTTCTTTGTTAAAGCAGTTTAGTCTAGACCCTGACTAACAAATTTACATGTGGGATAATCTGCTTCCTCTTAATTTCTTTTATTTGTTCAAGATATGGACTTTAGATGGGGCGCCTGGGTGGCTTAGTTGGTTGGGCGGCGGACTTCGACTCAGGTCATGATCTCGCGGTCTGTGAGTTCGAGCCCCGCGTCGGGCTCTGTGCTGACAGCTCAGAGCCTGGTGCCTGTTTCAGATCCAGTGTCTCCCTCTCTCTGACCCTCCCCATTCATGCTCTGTCTCTCTCTCTATCTCAAAAATAAATAAACGTTAAAAAAAATTTTAAAAAAAGATATGGCCTTTAGAATTGTACAGAATTAGTATTCTCCCTTTCAAATATTGTACCATTTTAGCTATTGAGGGATAATGACTGTCTGCTGTACATTTATTCTTCTTTCCTAAGTCTTCATCAGACTCTATTCCTCCAATGCCTGAGCATTACCTCCCTTATCTGGATACCATAACCCTCTAATGCAGCCTGGGTTTGCTGCTCTGTCACATTCTCCTGTTCTTTTCATGAAGAAATCTCAGGTCTCCCCTATAATAATCTCCTACGAAGCACTTAATTTATCTCACAACAACCCTATTATTATTCCTATATTTCCAATAAGTAAATGAGCCTTCGAAGGAAAAGATGGCTATGGTTCTACACAGGTAGAACAATAGCATAGTCAAGTCAAACCCAGATTGGTATGACACCCAAGCTTAATTAGCCAATAGATTCTAATGCCATTTGATATGCTTTAGTTTCTGAAAAGTATAGGCTTCTGCCTTATGCAAGGTTCTGTGTCTGGAAAAGAATAAGACATATATTTACCTGTCATCACAAAAGCATGTGCTTTTCAGTGTCTATTTTGGTCAGGTTTTTAACTTGAAAGCAAGAGAAGGAAACATTCTAAGTAATTTAGAAAACCAAATCTATCAAATTATTAAGCCTGCTTTATACACAGAAGATTCTTGATTCTTTTCTCTTTACTGAAAACACGGGATATGTTCTACTCAAATCTTTTTGCCACACAGTTTTGGCAACTGCATTTGATCCTGAAAAAGATGGTCTGGTTTCTTCTTCCATTGTTCAATTTTTTTTTTTTCTCCAGCTAGAAAGACATTATGATTCTCAGGACCACAGTCAGCTTTCCAGAAGACTTAATGTTTTTTGCTTGAGGTTTTCTTCCTTTGCTGAGTTGGCTGGGAGGTTTCTAACATGCCAGATCTTGAAGTTGATGGGAAGCACATGTACCTTATGTTTAGGGGCCACGTCTACCCAAGATAATTTCCCCATGTTCTGTAAGTCCGGTCACCTTCCCTTCATGTGAAAGTCATACGACTGTTCTTATGCCCTCCTCCCCTAAAACTCAAGAAACCAAAGCACAAACTAAGAAGTTATGGATGTCTTGTTTGGGACACTTCTATGTTGGAAATTTAAAAACCTTGCATTATCAAGTTGTAAAAATGGAAATTGTTACTGAGTAATGACAAAGGAAACTATCATTGGGTTTAGAAAGAGTTTACTAATCATCTATTTCAACCTCTTCATTTTATAGATGAGACTAGCAAGTCCCAGAAAGTTGAAGTGACTTGCCCAAGTTCACATAGATAGGGTGGCAAATTTGAGTACGAAGACTTTTGTTACATCCTTCACACAACACCAGGTCGGTCTGTTGTCTACGCTATGAATCCTATTTGTAGAACAAAGTGTCTAGTGATAGATAAAAATTATTTAAACCTTGCCGGTGCTTCTGTCTTGTGTCTAATAGGCAATTAATATAATTAATAATAATAATAGTGATAATGATAATACTTAACATCCTCGAGAATATTTACTAAGCAGTGACTGCAAGTATCGGGGCTTCATATTACCAAATTATCTGACCCTCCAAAACATTTCATGGGATTGGTAACGATGTCATTTTCATTTATAAATGAGGAAATGGAGGTCCAGGGATTTGTCTGAAATCACAGAGCTCATAGGGGCAAAGCGAAAACTCAAAATTTGGAATCTGGCTTCAGAATCTACGCTCTAACCCATGTACTCTGCTGCTTCTGACGGTGGACTTTCTGCCTAGTTTTTCGACAATTGATCAACTGATGTGTGTGTGTACACATATGTCAGCCATGATATATGCCATGTTGTGTTAGTAATATACATGCATTGTAGTCTTTCTATGTGTGGGCAACAGAAAGGTTTCAGAAAAAAAAAAAGTTCTGGCTACTTATATCTACTCAAGCAAGATTAACGTCATGGGCTCAGAATGTGTTGAGATAATCAAATAAGCAGAAGGAGGATAGATACTTCATGATTTAATGGTTACAACTGAAGTACAGTTATTAGACTTGCATAACAATTTATTTGTTTTAAAAGCACTATCCTATGCATTTTAGGCAGTATTCGCCTACCAAAACTGTCAATCCATAAGCCAAACAGATAGCAGGCAAGAAAACTTGAGACAAAGAGAAAGAAAGAAATGAAAATTAGTGTTTTTTGTTTTGAATGTAAAAAAAAAAAAGTGATACCAATGATGCTTTGGGTCAAGAATGTAGAAGAACATTTTTGTCGCCTCCCCTCCAGATACCAGTGTTCTCACAGGCCACCGCTCTCACACCTCCCATTTGAAACGCCTGGGCCCATTTTATTTCTTTTTTAATTTTATTTTAGTTTTGTTTCATTACATTTATCTATTTTGAGAGAGAGACAGAGAGAGCGCATGTAAGTTGGTGAGGGGCAGAGAGAGAGGGAGAGAGAGAATCCCAAGCAGGCTCATTCCTGTCAGTGTGGAGCCCCTCACAGGGCCTGAACCCACAAACTATGAGATCATGACCTGAGCCAAAGCCGGATGCTTAACAACTGAGCTACCCAGGTGCCCGTTTTATTTTATTATTTTAAATGTTTATTTATTCATAAGTAAATAAATAAATAAATAAATAAATAAATGAGAGAGAGAGAGAGAGAGAGAGAGAGAGAGGTAGACAGAGATTCCCAAGCAGGCTCTGCACTGTCAGCGTGGAGCCTGAGGTGAGGCTCGAACCGACAGACCGTGAGATCATAACCTGAGCAAAGATCAAGAGTTGGATGCTTCACTGATTGAGCCACCCAGCTGCCCCTCCTGGGCCAATTTTAAAAGGCAGAGCCTATTCTTCTTTCAAAGTAAAAATTTAAAATTATAGGAGGAAAAGGAATTTGAACCATGTTCCTTCTTGCCTCTAAGTATAAGCACAGCACATCGAAGTCTGCATATTGTATCCTTTAAGCGGTTTTATTAACACATGGCCGAGTAGTTTGTGTATATTCATTTTAAACTATTTTAAAGTTTATAATTGACTTTTTTATACTGCAGACGCATATGGCTTATTTGTTATTAAACAAGACTCTTTATGATTTTTTTCACGCATTTACACTGTTAATTTTTAAAACACGATCCCATGTCTAACATATTTAGAAAATAAATACCAAATACAATATGAGTCTTGGCATATTTAAGGTGTTGTGAAGTATCCAGACATTAGAAAGACTGCTCTCTTACTGACATCCTGGGATTCAATTTAAACAGTCAGCTTTTATATGATTAGTATTAATACTCAAAGCTGGATAGGTTCTGCATATTCCCTATAAACATACAGAATAAACCTCCTTAGTCAACGGTTGAAGGAAAGGGATGGGCTTTAGAAGAAAAATCGGAGGCTGGCTGTCAGTGAATTTTAGCCTAGCACTTTCATTTCTGATAAAAACATTCAAAATATTGCAATACATTCAGAAATATCAAATAAAGTTCATACTGTTTAAATTTAATTTGCATATTACATCAGATCAAATTTCTGGTTATTTCTTCAATCAACATTTATAATATGCCTGTATTTTAATAAAGGCCCAAGAAACAGACTGAAGCTTTGGTTTTAGTACAAATGTACTCTCTGTGTAAGTATGAGCCTAGCGGATATCTAGCATAGATTCATGTCA